>NC_056725.1:1692938228-1693018228 GCF_019279795.1 Protopterus annectens | reverse complement strand
GGGTTAACATTGTCGCCTCACAGCAAGAAGTTCTCCGGTTCGATTCTCAGCTGGGGTGCCTTCTGTGTGGAGTTTGCATGTTCTCCCTGTGTTTGCGTGGGTTTCCTCCGGGTACTCCGGTTTCCTCCCACATTCCAAAGACATGCATTTGGAGCATTTCTCCCCGGGCCTCCGCTGAAAACAGGATCTGTGGAACCTAGTCGGACATTCCCGGTCAACAAATGTTAAATAAATAAAATAATGTTTGCAGTGGGCTAAAGGACACAGGTCTAAATAATGACTGAAGAAGAAGAGAGAGACAGGCAAGGAGTAGACAAAGGAGAGCTAAAGGAGGGGTGGAATGGCAGAGAAGAAGAAGAAGAGCTTGGGTGGCATGCTGCTCTATGAGGGAGTACTGAAATTTACAATGATTTAGGAAGGAAATGAAATTTTAGGAAATACTTAGTGGCAGGCAAGATTAGCATTCAAATGACAGAATTACGTGGTAGGAATTTGTGGCCACAGTCAAGCAGGTTATATTAGATCACCAAATTATGTGACCGTAGCAGTCTATAAAAGAGTATGACTTAATTAAGAAAGTAGGATGTCACTGTAGTTGATGATGGTCACCTCTCAGAGACAGTGCTTTGGTTTGATATAAAAGAAAATAAGCTACTTACTACAACTGTTTTACTTATCTGTCTGCTTGGTTGGTTGTTTCCCCTAGCACATGCCTGCTAGCTAATTCTGTGGCATCCTCTTCATACCAATAGCCTCCAAATAATTCATTTGCTTCCTCCATGGGTGAGCCCTGCCATGCAACAATGCCATTCTGCATGGCTGCAGTCTATATCGCTTTAACTGTTCCCTCCTGAATATACAACAGCTGATCCTGTTAGTGAAGGAAGCATACATATTTGTTGAAACACATGCCCTTCTAAAGAGAGAGCTGATGGTATGAGAGCTGATGGTATCTCCTCAGCCAGCTTACCCCGGCTGTTGATGTACCCCCACACCCAGTCTTTATTTGGAGCTGCAAAACAGTATGGAACCCCTCCCTCTTCTTTTAAGCATCACAACAGGTTAGGCCAGCCCACTGGCATGCATATCACTGCTGTAACTAATTTATCTGTACTGTAAATAGGAAATGTTTTTCTGAGCCTCCTGACCTGCTTTTACCTAGACGACCCACAAATTTATGACATGAAGGTTTAATATGCATTTGAAGCACTACAAAGAAGAAGGTGTCAAGGGAAAGGACATTTAGTGTTAACTACAAGGGAGATCCTTTCAAAACTATCAGCCAGTAGTTTACAGCAACAGCAGAAAAATATGCAATGAAAAAGCTAGTTAAATCACTAAACAGATGCAGAAGCAGCAAGGAAAGACACAAGATAATAGTTCTAAGAAAAGTTGGACTAGGTACAGAAATTAAATTAATTAGCAGTTCACAACTGCCATTATATCACAGATGATCAGCTGAAAAAAAATTGTGCCATGTAAAAAACAACTCTTATGACTAAATGAGCTCATATAAGTTTTGATGCATTGCTACTTTTATTCCAGACAGGGCACAGTGCTGAGAAATATTCTTTTTCCATCCTCCCCCTAATATGCACAAGCACATTTGTGCACAAACACACACACACACACACACACACATGCCTCTGATATGCACAAGCACATTTGTGCACACACACACACACACACACACACACACACACACACACAAAAGCAGTGAACAAAAACAGAAACTGCTTTGTTTGGGGTTGAGTTGTTAGATGCTTCAGAATTGATAGAAGATGATTCATAGACATCTGCATGGTGATTGTTTTGCAACAAAAATGGAAAGATGCAGCTTTTAAAAAAGACACATCCAGTGCCAGATCAGTTATCCTTTTACTCCTAAATGAGCTTTATCATTGCATACTGCTATGTTCACACTTTCACACTTTAGTAGTTGCAAATATTTAAGAAAATGAATGCAAACTATTAATAACTTTTACTATATCGACTCATCACTATTACTTTAACAACATACAGGAGTTCAGAAAGCTCACCCAAAGCAAACCAGCTTTCTAGAAGCTTCAAACTAAAATAAACCTTAATACATTTTCTCCACAACACAAGTTACAAAGAATACCCTCTCTCTCTCTCTCTCTCTCTCTCTCTCTCTCTCTCTCTCTCTCTCTCTCTCTCTCTCTCTCTCTCTCTCTCTCTCTCTCTCTCTCTCTCTCTCTCTCTCTCTCTCTCTCTCTCTACATAAGTTGTAAAGATTTTTTTCTCTCTGCATAAACTAATTACCCTTTTTTGCAGCCATCTGCTCCCATGTATTTTATTTAATTCCAGTTTTGATTTCAGCAGCTTAGAAACGGGGTTGCATAGTAAACAGTAACTAGTGATCAGCTGTAAACTGACATGCTATTTTACTGAAGGTCTGCATAATGTGACCTCAAAAATGCAGCCTCAGCTTTTCATTCAGGCATCTTCTGCCACATAAGTCATTATGTATTCCCTTTTGAAGAACTGTACAAATAAGTATTGGTATAATGCTACATAACAAGTAGCCACAAGTATGCTCAAGAAAGTTCTAAACTTATATTTTAAAATAGTGCAAAAACTGCACCAAGGTCTCAGCCAGTTTTGCAACATGTATTCTCAGATTATACAACATTGCCTCCTAATGGCCAGCAAGCATGAATATATTAAAGGTATAGTGTAATTATACCACCAGTATAATAAATATTTAAATTTGCCTACATTCATTAGCATATATTGTACTCACTCACAATTCAGGGTCCCATCTCATTTTATTACATTCACTATGGTCTCAAACTATACAGTTCTGAAAAAAAAACTTGATTATATAAAGTTGGAAATACTTCATTAGACAGAACCATTCATTCATCTATATTTCTTATTCATTTGTATGTTAGCTCACCATACTTGGATTCCAGAAATTTACTTTCCACTTACGTTTAGAAATGCACTTACGTTTAGAAATTAACTATCTTTAATTTGCTAATCTTGTCTGTAAACTGTCTGGTTAACTTTCCAACATTATAAGCTTTGCATGCATGTAAATGTAGAGACATTATTTCTTTTCTTCATTTAATGATGTATTTCTGTTTGAGAAGTTTCTTATTTCACAGATGATAAAGGTTTGTTTTTTTCAGACACTTATTGAAGATATGGATTGGACTATAAAACTTGGTGCTCAGAACAGCCTAAATCAAGAAATAAACACCAGCTGTAGACAGCCAGCTTAATTAGCATATTATTCAGACTGCACAATACTGCCACATGACATGCATCATGAAATCTGACACAGGTTGGAGGTGCAAAATATATTAAAGCTGTATACATGTATTACATCTTCATCTTTTAGACACAGAGGGTTAAGCCCTGGCTATCACCTGGATGACATAGAGTCCCTTAATTTCCTAGGCACTACAGGATCTGCTGGGGAAAGAGATGAATGATGAGGCATTACCTGCTTACCCCTCCTGAGATGAAAGTTGGTAGCAGGTGCCCCCTGGACCTTATTTTGTCAACAGTCCCCAACAGAGACCAGAGGTAAGATGGAAGCATCCATTTACAAAGTGGGGGGTAGGCGTTCTTAGGTATTATATAACTTGTGGAAATGAGTGCAAAGGTCATTGAGCTACACATTGGTTACAACACTAGAGCATTAATGGGCATATATAGGAAATGGCATGGCTTAAAATAAAAAATGTCCGATATCTGCGTGGATGATGATCACACTGTGGTCTTGCTGTTTCCCCATAATGGAGAATGAATGGGTGTAATAGCTGCAGTGGCAGCTCAGACCGTTATTAGCTGCAGAGAAGCAAAAAGTATAGAAAAATAATAAACTGTATCTATAATTTTCAGTGGTATACGTCTGGCTATAGTTTAAAGAGTTTGCTTTTTTGTGCACCACATTATGTAAAGCCTAGAACATGAGCCAATTCCTTTCATTAATATTAACAAAAACATAAAATATAGATATTTTTACTTCCTTTGTATATCTCCATTGCAAGCAAGCACTTTTTGTTAACTGTCTTAAATAGTTAAACTCCAATACGTTTTCTTTCAGAGTCAGTGCATCAAACATTTGAGCTGACATTATGATATCGAGGGAGTGGGGATGCAGTACCCTTCCATGGCACGATGACAACACATAAAGAGCTGAGCACTGTGGAACAGTGGGCAGTACTATGTATGTTCAAATGTAGATCCCCTGTAAACACAGCACATTCCTCAAAGCAGCAGCTCCCAGAATGCTGTACTGCAAGATTACAGACGTGTGGGCTGTGTTTCATCCTTAACAGTATGTTCTGCTTTCTCATATGATTTGCAGTCATCAATAGTATTCATAAATACAGGTATGGGGGATGAAGTCCCCCACATGTATGTGGCACAGTGACACATGCTTCCCTGAAAAAAAAAAAATGTTTCAATGATTTCCCTGAAATATTCATTATTTGTCTGTTTGGGAAATGTGTCTTAGGTGGTATGTTTGCAAGCAGTCCTACTTCAAGTTTTTGTAGTGTATCCAGGACAGTGGTTTATGTCCATTATTACTTGTACTGTGTTTAACTAAGTAATTAATCAGGGACATCATTCATCTAAATGACTGATGCCTCTTGTTTAGTTACAAAGTTAGTCATAATGTGGATAATAAGATATGTAATACACTGCCCTATAGACTTTAATGCAAAGTGATCCAGAGCTCTCCCTGTGTTGTCATCTCACATTTAAGAGTATAAATAGAGTTTGACTACATAATGGAAACTTAGAAATGGAGTGTGTTTCAATTACAAATTTACAAAATTATTTTAAAAGGAGCTACAGTTTTCATTGTGTATGTGTTGATAAAAAAGGATTTTCATACACCACATATAAAATTATATAAATTCCATATGTATCCAGGACAATCTGCTTAATATGAAAATGCATTACTATGCTTTTGAATACTTTCTCAAATGCAAAAGTGTTTAAAACGTTTTTAGTCTCAAGCTTTCAGATACAAATACAGTTCAGTTAAGTATTTTTAGCAATTAGTACTGTTTGAGTACCTTAATGTTTTTTGTTTTTTTTTATCAATAATGCTCTACCCTTGGAGTATTTAAAGAATTCTGCTGTCTGCAGCCCTGATGCCAATGTAATAGGAACTGCTACAGGTATCTGTCCATCAAATAGTCTGTCAGGATGTTCTCAAATCAGGTGAAGACTCTTCAGCCTACCGACCTCCCTACATACACAACTAGCTACTGCTGCTTCTGGAAATGTCTCTGTGGATACCTTTCTGGATATTTAACTAGGCACTTCTACAACTACCACTTTGTGGCAGTATCAAGAGCACAGTCTCTGTATTCAATAGTATTTGTGGGGCAAATCCGGTTTCATCAAAGCTCTCTAGTTTATTTTTTTAATAACACTCCATCCTCAATACAAACACAGAAAAAGTGGATTTCTCATATTGCTTAACAACCATGACTTCTGACTGCTTTTCTGTGGAAACGTGCTGACATCTCAGTCTTTAAAGATGATAAGCTTCTTGTTCTCTGACCATAGTTGTATTTTATCTAGAAATCAGGTTTTCAGGCTGAAGTAAAGAAAAAGCTAAGTATTTTACTCCTTAATCTCCAACCCATCATTAGACAAGCTGGTGAAAAACTTAAACTTGTAAGAGAATATCTTATTAGATGCACATCTACATATATGAGCTTTGTTAATGACATATTTTAGTCTGATCTGTCCTCTTCGCTTGACCATTTTGATTGTGTGCAGTTCAGACTGGGGGAGGGGCATGCTGATATTTCAATGGCTCTTAAAAGCGGTACTTGCATACTCTCAACCATTATCTGATATTACCATATCAGGAATGCCATGCTTTGAAAACACAATTTTAAGTGCATTAATCATACCATTATTTGTAGAGAATGTTAACATCACATCTTCAGGATATGTTTAATAATAATCTATACTTTTAAAATTATTCAGTACTGAAAATTCAAACAAGTCTGTTCCTACTTTATTCCATGCTCTTTCTGAGACTGAACAATAAATCATCTCTTCTTTTAGAGTATTGTATAATATGCATGGTATGCTGTACAGTTTTGAAACTGCTGTTCAGTGTGTGTTGACTTTCCATGCCAGTATAACACATCATAAGCCCTTTCTTTACACTTCATGATTCTAAACTTGACATTCACACTTCTTAAGACAGAAGTGGCAAACTTCATGACACCCATGCAGACAGACAATAGAGGTATGACTGCCGAATCCTACACAAATGCACTTTATAAGCACTTACACGAGTGCATGGATCATGCTATCCCTAATAGAACCAAGATGTTATCCTCCAAAAAAAGGAAGCCAATCTGGTGGTCCTCTGCCATAAACAAACTCTACAACAGAAGAAAGAAACTGTTGCAAAAAAGAGTAAAATCTCATGACTGGAGGAACTCCTTGGTCAACCTCAGTAAGAAGCTGAGATCCCTCATAAAATCCTCCAAAGCTAGTTACGAAAAACAAAATTGCCACTGACTCTAAAGACAACCACAAAGCATTCTATAGCTATGTCAAGAATGTAAATGGGAACACTCAGATCTGCTCTGAGTTACAGCATAATGGCACTAAATATACGGAACCAACTGATATTGCCAACATCCTAGCAGATAGGTTGAGTGCTAACTTTACCCCCCTCTCACCCCCTAGAGGGCCCATCTCTATACCGGAAGAATGCAAAGTTCCTATAATCACGGCTGCACAGGTAAAAAACACACTCTCCAAAGCCAAGAACACAGCATCCATGGGACCTGACAATATCCCAGGCTGCGTTCTACATGAACTACAGAATGAACTGGCACCCTACCTAAGTACCATGTTCAATCATAGCCTCACCTCAGGCTTTGTACCCACTGAATGGCGCACCGCGACAGTTATCCCACTCCACAAAGGGGGAGCCACGACGGACGAGCCTGGTCTGCAAGGCCATGGAACGTATCATCATGGAACTCATAAACAAAGACATTGGTAATCTCCAAACTCTGGACCCTACTCAGTTTGGATTTGTAAAAGGCAGATCATGTCTCCTAAACCTGATTGACTTCTTTGAAGCAGTCACCAAAGCCATAGATGATGGTAAAATGGTTCACACAGCTTATCTAGATCTCGCCAAGGCTTTTAACACCATCCCCCACTCTGGAATTATAGATAAGATCACTAAACTAGGTATAAATCCCTATGTCATAAGATGGGTTTCCAACTGGCTCACGGACAGAACCCACACTGTGAAAGTAGCGGATTCCAAATCCGACATCAGACCAGTGACAAGTGGAGTACCACAGGGTTCAGTCCTGGGTCCTCTCCTGTTTGGTATCTACTTCTCTGAAGTGCAGGCCAACACAGAAGGTCTTTGGCTAACAAAGTTTGCAGATGACTGCAAACTAGGAGCCATAATCGAAACTCCTAACGATGTGGACAAACTACAAAAGGGCCTCACTGAGACAGATACCTGGTGTCAAAGCCATGGCCTGAAGCTCAATGCCAAAAAGTGTATTGTCATCCCTTTGGTAAAAACTCTGTACCCATGAACTACCACATAGCTGGTAGTCTACTTAATGCCGAAAATGTGATAAGAGACCTTGGGACACAGGTGGACAGTAGTCTCTCCTTTGATAATCACATCGCCACAGTGGTCAGGAAATCCTTCTACATGGCTCATCTCATCACAAAAGGATTCTCATCCAGAAAAAAAAGAGGTCATTGTTCCCTCTACTCATCACTCATTAGACCCATTATAGAGTACAATGCCCCTTTTGGTATGTACCTCACAAAACATCTACAACAACTGGAAAGACCACAGAAATACCTCACAAAGAGGATTACTGGCCTCAAACAGATGCCCTATGCAGACCATCTCAAAAAACTACAGCTTTACTCCATCGCATATCGCCTACTCAGGGGTGATCTCTGCCTAACATACAAAGCTATGTCAAACCCAGAGCTGTTGGACATGCTCCACTTAAAGAAATCCCAATCCCTCCGAGCTACACGCTCTAGGGACCTTAACCTTGTCACCACAATAAACAGAACATGCTGGAGGGATAGATTCCTGTCCCAGAGACTTCCCATACTCTGGAACAGACTACCTATCTATGTCAAACAGAGCTCCTCATTAGCACTTTTCAAGAAAAATCTTGATGATTGGATGGGAAATGGGAAATTCACCCCGGGGATCACGTCTGTGGCTCTGCTCGACAGGGGCACAGGAAAATAATTTTCTTGGGTGGTGAAAGCCAGGGTACATTTTTTGGCTAGGCTTGTATGGGCCCTAGGGCCGATAGCCTAGTACCTACCTATGAACCTATGAACCTATGTATTGTTTTCACAATGTCTTTCCTTAACAGATTAAACATTATTATTTTATCTAATTTAAGCACCTGCTCATTACATAAGAGACATGGCTATATTGATTTCCTCACATATTTTTGCAGATTGACATGTCACAGAACATTATCACCTGAGGGCAATTCTCCTTATACGACTGCAACTCGTTCATCTTCTTTTCTTTCGCAGATAAACTTGAATTATCCAGTTTACCATCAGTACATCTCCAAGTAAATCTTCTTAGCAGTCTGGCAGAGATGAATGACTTACAATATCTGGTAGATGCATTTCTTTCTACTCACAGCTGAATCATAGGCCAGTAGTCTCAGCAACATGCTTGAACCAGCACTGCTTTTCCAAATCTACATCAATGGAACTTTTCACATCAATATATAGGAATAGAATATGCAACTGCAGACCAGACAAACAAATGACAATCTGAGACCCCATTTTAACACAAGTTAGTGAGTGAAGGTTATGATCCTTGAGCAGTATTATTTCACCACTAACTTGCTAAACTGGAAAGCATGGAACCCTGGAGAAGGGGAATCAGATGCTCTTGCATGCTAACTGTTTCTATCTCTTTGTGTTTGTGCAGGCTCAGAGTTAGAATATACAAGTAGCAGGGGAGTTAAGAAGCAGTCCTCAGACATGGGTGCAGGAGGGCTTCCCCCCATGAACACACTTATTGTGGTGTTTTAAATTGATTCATGTCAGGTGATCAGTATGGTCACTCAATGAGCAGGTTTTGTGTGATGTGTATTAAGTAGTTAGGATGTGATTTATTTGCTTCCAATTAAATATACTATAATTACTTATCCTAGATCCCTGTGTAC
Organism: Protopterus annectens; assembly: GCF_019279795.1. NCBI lineage: Eukaryota > Metazoa > Chordata > Ceratodontiformes > Protopteridae > Protopterus > Protopterus annectens. Next base: position 1,693,009,013 of record NC_056725.1, on the reverse strand, counting down.
TTTATCAAGTAACTGTTTCTCTGTTGAGTATAAATTCTTATGTTGTTTACAGTGATAAATGTACACATTCAATAATAGAAAAGAAAACAAATCACAGCAAAAATGTTTCATTTGCATGCATTTTACACATTTGCTTTTTGACAATTACCATTCACTCAATTACATAAATTGCTCAATTCCTGCCTTTCCTCATAAAACTCTACTCACCCTGAATATTATTATTGTTCCCACAAAGTCCATTTATTAGAATGCTTTTTATTGAAGTTGGCTTTGTGGCTCTGTCTATCTGTTCTTCTGTGGTTCTGTCACACTCTCACAAGACAGCAGAAAAAACTCCAAGCAAAGCTCTGCGTTATTTCCACTGTCTCGCAAAGCCAAATTCAATAAAAGCTTTCTAATAATGACAGAGGGATAATATTTTTTGCACTTTAAGTAAAATATTGAGCATCTGTCATTAGTGAGACAATGCACACACACACACACACACACACACACACACACACACACACACACACACACACACACACACACACACACACACTAACTCACATCTCTGCACATTTCCTCCACACACACACACACACACACACACACACACACACACACACACACACACACACACACAGTCTCACATGTCTGTACATCATTTCCTACACACACGCACACACACACACACACACACACACGCTCGCGCGCGTGCGCACATGCACGCACACACACACGCACTTTCTCATATCTCCGTACATCATTCCCTCCATATTTGTACATCATTTCCTACACAAACACACACACACACACACACACACACACACACACACACACACACACACACACACACACACTCTCTCTCTCTCTCTCTCGTATCTCTGTACATCATTTCCTACATACAGTCAAAAAATAAAAATATAAATGAAAAAAAGATTTTTTTAAAAAGAATGCTTTTTAGTGAATCACTCTAAAAAGTAAAAAATAATGAAGAAGACTGAAAACTTTGCAAAAGATACACAGACAAGCTGATTTCAAGAAAGCTTTCGAGGTTGGTTTTGCTGAAAAAATAATTAAGAATGAAAATTTTGCAAAAGCTGGTACATCATTATTACAATCAGCAAAACCAACTTCAAATGCTTTTTTGTTAAATCAGCTTGTCTGTGTATCTTTTGAAAGGTTTTCACTCTAGATTCTTTGTTATTTTTTACTTTTTAGAGTGACTCAATAAAAAGCATTATTTATTTATTTTTTTTAATCTTTTTTTTATTTATATTTTTATTTCTATGTAGTTTGCTCCTTGCCTTTTCTAATGATTCTATCTCCATTTCTTTTACCTCTTTTACAATATTCAGCACTTCCATCACAGCTGGTTCAGATTTTGATTTCCATTATCTAGTAACTGCTTTTTTGACAGCTAATAACATTAAACTTAGTAGAGCCTTACCATGTCTGGGCAATTCACATCCTCTGTCCCAGCTCAAAACAGTCACTTTCCTTAGTTACAAATATGTTACACCAACAGCTCCTATAGAATACTCTATAGGGAATTTTTTTAAAATCTGCCAACTGTTTACATTCTCAAAAAACATATTCCTAATTACCCCTCTCTCTCTCTCTGTCCCATCACAACTACAACATTGGCTATCTACCTGAAGAAAAAATCTCTGAAATCCAAGCACTTCCAAGCAAAAATTCCAAATGTTTTGACTTTGTTGCTGATTTGGAAGCCATAAAGATGTCCTCCGATTGTTCTTTTTTGTATTGCTTTTATAATTCTCTCTCTCTTGCTCTTCCCAGTCTTTTCTAACCTCCTCTGCTTAATACTTATAGTTACCATGGAGCATTATATATACCCTATGAATTAACCCTTTTTTATAGTAACATCTGTTCTAGTCTGTTAAAATTCTACCAGAGCTGGTCTTTCACTTAACAAACTGTACCCATTTCTCTTTGCCTATGATTTGTTATTAAACCCTGGTAAGGAAGGCAGTCTCTAACCTGCAGTCCAAAGTTTTGCTTGGCCTTATTCCACTCTATTACCTTTCCATTATCTGTTCATTTGCTCCCAGTACCTTGGTTCCTTTTGCTAATTCTTCCAGTAAATATTATAGCAATAACCCACGCCTGGGTGTGGGTAATGTGGGATTTACCCACGGTTGGCGTGGTTAAACAAAGACAACCGTGAGTAAATCCCGCATTACCCACACCCAGAAGTGGGTTATTGCTATTATACTATGACATTATTTAAGAAAAGAAACAATTACTTTTCTTAAATAATGGCATTCTATAATGCCTCTTTGCTGCCCTTCCGCAGCTGGCTGGTATCCGCGGCAGTTCTGATGTACTGTGCATGCCTACGCAGTACATCAGAGCTGTGGACAAAAGCAACGGAGAAAGCAAGATCTCCGTTGCTTTTTTACTGTTTCGCTATGTTAAATGGGTTTAACATAGCGAGACAGCTTTAAAATACGCAACGGAGATGTCCGTTGCTTATTTTAAAGCTGTCTCACTATGTTAAACCCATTTAACATAGCGAGACAGGTTTAAAAAAAAAACAACGGAGAAAGCAAGATCTCCGTTGCTTTTTACACACTGTGTCGCTATGTTAAAGGAGTTTAACATAATGAGACAGCTTTAAAAAAAGCAACGGAGATCTCCGTTGCTTTTTTTAAACCTGTGTCACTATGTTAAACTCTTTTAACATAACGAGACAGTGTTTTAAAAAAAGACTTATACTAATGAAAAAAGTCCGGGCGACCGGACCTTTTTCCATTAGTATAAGTCGATTTACAACATGCACGCTGGCCAATCAGCGTGCACATTTTGGAATATTAATGGGGGCTCATGGTATATTAGCTATCTCTTGCCTATTTTTTATACCACTACTTACAGTCATTCCTGTTGGTAAATTCACTTTTTTCCATACCTGTGTTGGCTTAGTTCTTAGAATACCTTTTGCTACTTTGTGAATATAATAGTCTGTATGGTTGTTGCTATTCTCTTTAAGGACATACATCCAAAATACTTCTCAAAGCCTTCCAATGTCCCCTCATTTCACTGTCATCCCTTTATCCTTTTCCACTTTGATCTATAGCCTTCTGCTTGCTTTATATAACTGATTCTTAACTGTGTAGCTCTAAAGTGTCCCTGACCTGTACATAAAACTAACAAAACCAAAAACATTTTCACTGCTTGCATTTTACTATCCATAGCCTAGATTAACAGCTTCATGTTTCTCATTCAATGTATTATCTTTTCTTTAGTCTCTTCCCACAAACCCTTAGTTGCCATGATACAATCCTTAATACTTCATCTTATCGTATCCCCATAAATATAAGTATTGCTGAATCAGTTCATGTGTAGGTATATTGTTTCTCAATATAGCCTTTGTTTTATCTTCATTTATTTAATATTCCAAACTTGAAACTGCTTCAGAATGTTCTACAATACCAAAATGTTCTTTTCTGGATTTATCAAGTACAAAATAAAATCATCTGGGAATATAGCTAGCTTTTCTTAATTACCATACCAGTTGTATCCTTGAATTTGTGAGTCCCTTATTTTCTTTGCTAATGGCTCTAAACATAAAGCAAATCACAACAGGAAAAGAGAACATCCCTGCTTAGTACCTCTGTTCAAACATAGCTTGTTGGAGAAGAAACTTCCTACCTGGATTCTTGTTTACTTGCATTACTTATTTGCCTAATTAATCCTATTATATTATCAGGGAATGTAAATGCTGCCATTGTTCTATTCATAAAATCTCACTATATCAAAAGCCTTCTCTGCATCAAGACTCACCAGTTCAGCAGTGCTTTCTAGTAATATTGTTAAATATTTGCATAATCTTTAGAGAACCACACTGATCCATATCTATCAATTTTGGCAACACCTTTGCCATTCCATTAACTAATAAAGACATTGTCACTTTATTATCATGGCTTAAAACTGAAATGGGTATCTATGAAGCTGGGTTTGATGGGTCTTAACCCTTTCTGGATAACTCAACCACCATAGCCTGATACATCTCCATTTTAAAATATTGTTAAACAAAACCTTCCAGATCTTCATCACCTTCTTCCATTCCTATAAAACCTCCTACCACCTTCTCCTGAAGACTTCCCTGCTGATTGATTATACATCATCATTTTTATCTTATCTTTTCCTATATCAGCTATTAATAGTTGAGCCTCATCTGCCTCTAACCTTGGCATAATTAAGTCTTCCATAAATATTTCCCTTTGTGCCTTTTCATAGTTTTCATATTCTAGGTTTTTATACAAATTTTCATAAAATGATCAAAATACATCCAGTGTCTCTATAAGATCTCTGATTATTTTTCTTATTATAGGTTCCTTAGATTTGACAACAATTTGCTCTACTTTGTGTTGCTTATGTCATTATGCTAAAAGTTTTTGTGTTCTTGAATTTTTATCAATAATAATTGCTTAATAGCAACTTTTCTAAACCAATGCATAGCATCTAAACGCTCCCTTATTTTCTTCCTAGCACTTTGCAGTTACTCCTGTTCTTGATCTGTTTGATTCCCCTTATTCTACAATACTTTAACCTTTGTCAACCCTCTAAGTAATTCCTCTTTACTCACTATTGGAACCCTTCTAGCAGTCAATATTATTGCTTTCTTTTTCTGTTGTACATCCTGAAATATTTTCATTGTCAAATTTATATGCTCATTTCTATCTAAATGTGTCTCCTGCAGCATTGCTATTTGCTCACTATACTTCCTAATATAATTCAATACTATTTGCTTTTCTCTGTATCTATAAGGCCATTTGCATTACATGATAATATGGATAGCATTGCCATTATGTTAGAAATCTGTTATTCCTGCCTATTATATGTGACAGTTTTTTGAATGCATGTTTTCATCTTTTATCTTACATGCACACATTAATATTTGACAAGCAGTATTTTGTAAAGGTTCTTGATACTTAAATAACTGGTTTACTTTCTTGTACAATCACTAGACCAGTTCCATTCTGGTAGTATCTAATTGTAGTGCATTTGTCTTTTTATATCCAAATATTTTAATGTGGTTGCTTCAGTTTCTAAACTTTTAAATACTTCATAACTCTCCCTGTTTTGTATTCAAGTAGTATTTTACATGATAGTCATATATTTTAGTTAATGGTGAACTCACATCTAAATAAATAGAATAAACTTGTATCATTCCAAGAGATTTAATGACAGCTTGTTTGCAACCAGAAGGAAGCTTTTGTATTATGTATCTTATTTTGGTTTCAAGTGTTCATACATTTAGACATGATCTATATACATGTACATTTTATAACTCGGTTTTTACATTTGTTTTTATTCACTCTGAGTTTATTCTGTGTCAGTATATTTGGTAGTCTTTATTTGGTCTGACCCCTTCACTAAGATGTACTTAATTGTATTAACAATGCCATCAAGTCCCTCAATTATCTTTTCAACAGATCTCTGAAACACTTCAGTTTTTGACAGACTATAAAATGAAAGTCTTATAAATCTGTATCTTCCCATAGGCAAATTAAGAGCACACAACTCTGAAATTTCTTTATCAAGATTATTTGCCAAAATTCTTGATTTATGTCAAGCACAGAAAAAAATATCTTGCACTTGGAATGGCAGACACCATTATTTCAGTTGTCTAGAAGGCATTGCTTTCTTTCAAAGTTTTATTAAGACATTCTTGACCTCTACATGTATGAATATTATCTGACTTTAAAAGGTAACCATACTGTAAACACATTCAGTCGACTCAATATGTTTTCTTAATTACAGACATTTTCTACATGTAGTTAATTCCATCTTGATTTTACTTAACAAAGCTGCTGGGACTGTCCTTCGGATATTTACAGCAGGTAACACTACAGGATTTATGTGATTATGATAAAGTGTTGATTTATAGCTAAAGCCATAAATGAACATTCATACTATTTCAGCAAATCACCATACTTAACATAATTTCATCTGCACTGTAACCGTGCATTCACAGTGTAAATTCTTCTCACTATGCTAAGCTTTTGAGAATTAAAACAAATCAAAATCAATAGTACATTTGTTTTCTAAATTAAATTAAATGAATACTGTACTTTTTATTCTTATCTTCACAAATAAGTACTTTTGACCCTTTAGTTTTACATAACAAAAGCAAGTAAACATTTTAAACTAATTTTCTTTCAGAGTAGTGCTTCAAACATTTGAGCAAATATTATGATATGCTCTGTGCTAGTGTATTGCCTAAACACCGCACTTAAGTTATTAACATTCATCTTTTCCTATGACATTTTTATATTAATCATGAATTTGCTGCATTTTTGTCTTGAAAAATATTTAATCTGTACATCCTCAATACAAACTGACCGCAAGTAACTTATTTATATGATTTTCTTCCAACATATGTAATAATTCTGACTGAAAATTAATGAATTTAATTTTTACAGACTTTAGCAAAATAGGTTCTTCTATAGCTCTTACCTACTTGATTATTGACAGGAAATGTCTTTGTTATTATATTTATGGCATATCTATTACCATGAATCCTGTGTTCTCATACTTGTCAGGAATGTTTCAACTCTTTTTACTTTATTTTACTTCCTGTAAACATTTCTATCTCACCAGCTACTCTGCATGTATCGGCCTTTTAGTGAGCTTTTCTGTCTCACCAACCTCATACTATTTTACTCAGCTCTTTAATTCAGTAAAACAAGTGTCAATGATCTCAGTGGAATCCCATGCCTTCATGAAGAACAAATGGCAAATATATGTCAGATTCTTTCTTGACACAATAAGTCTGAAACTATTGCCTCATTGCTGCAATATCCTCTCTTGCACTATATAAGAATCAGATGTACCTTGATGGCAAATTGTATTTTAAAATTGTTTTTATTGTTATATTTTTCCTTTCCACTGCCCTAGTTCTGGTAATCTGAAGAATCTTTGGTTCAGGAGTGAAATCATTTACTTTATTCTTACTTTTCCATGAGTGTCACTAAAACTTGTGAAGTCTAACACTGTCTCATGCCAGCCCTATGTAAAATGTTGGAGCCCTATGAAGTACCACACTAGTAGCAACTCCATTATAAGCCACTGATGGATTTTTCAATTAGATAACTCCAGCCTTGTACAAATGGGAACTCTTATTGTATTGTTTTTATTCACTCCACTTTAATTTTGGATACAGTAATCATATAGATAGATAACTATATAGAGGAAACTATAATGCTCGACAGGGGCACAGTAAAATAATTTTCTTGGGTTCCGAAAGCAAGGGTACCTTTTTGGCTAGGCTTATATAGGCCCTAGGGCCAATAGCCTAGTACCTACCTAGGAACCTAGGAACCTATAACAGCAGATGCCCCATAAAAGTGAACACCCTTCATTCACTGTTTTTGTTGATTCTAAGACACAATTTGTTCCCACAAACCTGCAAACATAAATGATTTTTCAGTAGCTAAAAAAAATTTCTGTAAAAAAAAAAAAAAAAGACTTTTAAAACTGAAACATATTTTTTTCATTTTTATAATAACACTGTGAATGAGTATTTTCCTTAACATGGAGATGGAGGTGAATAACAGCCTAACTAATCCATGGCTCATATTTTAATTAAGGACTTAGCCTTCCATCCAATCAGCTGGCATGACTATTAGCCAATTGGTGACTCTTACTCTAATTAGGGAATTGGCCTCTCCTCCAAACAGCTGGACCAACTATTAACCAATTAGGAACCATAGCCTTACCCCCATTTATAAGGGCTGTTTACTATGACACCCCTTTGTTTAGGGTTATTTAAACAACATGGTTAATGGTTTTTCAGTAAGATATATTGTATCTGATGAAGTCTTCATTGGCTTTACTGGAAAAGTTCAATCAGACTCTGCCATAGATTACTGTGAGAGAAAGGTTAGTTTGTTTTTGCTTTCTTGTAATTTGTATTGCTTCATTGCCTTCTTCTGTTTTGTACATTGTGGTATATCTTCTTTGCACTGTGTTTTACTTGTATTCTGCTTTCAATTCCATATCTAAACCAGGAAGGAGACCACAGTTGTGTCTCTTGTGAGTCACACATAAATTAGAGCAGGTCTATTAGATTAATTAGCTGTGAACACAGGGTGGAGGTAGGAACTAAACCTTCATTTTAAGGGGTAAAATAAAGCATTTCATGGCATTAAAGGAAAAGATGAATCAGACTCTGCCTTAGATTGCTGTGAGGGAAAGGTTAGTTTATTTTTGCTTTCTTGTAATTTGTATTGCTTCATTGTCTTCTTCTATTTTGTATATTACAGTGTATTTTCTTTACACTGTGCTTTACTTATATTCTGCTATAAATTACATATTTAAACTAGGAAAGAGATAACAGCTGTGTCACTTGTGATTCACACAGAAATAAAACTTTCTCCATCATCCCACCCTGCCACTGTTGTGCATAACTCTCAACCAATCAGGGACAAATCTCAACAAAATCAGGGACAAATGCACAAATAATCAGGGACAATCACAGAGACTTTTAAAGTATTAGTATTATTAACTTTAGACATTGCCAGAATAAGAGAATGTGAATTAATACACAGTTTCTAAAGTAAAAGTCCATAACTCTAATTATTGCCATTAAGTGCAATTCACCACATTTTCTGCAAACTTCACCAGTTTTGGGGGATTAGGAGGGACAGAGTTAAAATTTGAGTCAAAATCAGGGATGTCCCTAAAAATCAGGGACAGTTGAGAGGTATGCTGTTGCTTTTTTAAATTCAGCTGGCTCTCCAGTTGTCTGCCCTGTATTTTAATTTGACCACATGTTTCCTTCTCTCTCCTCTTTCATTGGCTGCTGTCAGTAAGCACAAAAACATCATTTTGTGAAATCACTCCCCTTAAGCTATTTAAATGTATTGCCCATACCACTCTGTTCCCTAGAGCCAGAATACTGTGCTCACCCCTTTTCAATTTATCTTGCACTTTTAAAATTAGTGGCTCTCCCCTTAGGTTACTATAGCTTGATTTACCCCCTCTTTTATATCTAGCCAATTAGTGCACACTGCAACTCTTAAGATAACTATTTTTCCATCTTTACTTTACATTTGCAACATCTATTTCAAGACCACTAATTATTAGAGATCCCACATGCTGCCTCTCAGTACTCATCTTGGGATTAGTGCTTCTGTTCTGCTCCTGGTGAGAGAATAGGGACATTATTTCCTGGAGAGTACTGATCACTGGAAAATCTCTTAACTTCTTCATAGGTGGCAGCATACAATTTGTGGTTATACTTTGCCCTGGTGAGAGAAGGAGCACAGGGCATTGATTCCTGACTGTCTGACTGGGCAGTGAGTGTCTGTGTGGGATTTTTCTGATTGGTCTGGTTGCTATTCAAAGCATCCACCAGGAAAAGTTTACAACAAGCCTAGAGACCCCTGCATCATCTGGAACAAGACTGCTGATCACCAAAGAACCTGTAGCTTGCTTCAGATCTTGGGATTGGTGCTACTGTTTTATTTCTGATGAGAGAAGAAGCAAAGATGCATTATATCCCACCAGCGAGAAGCAGTGATGAAACCAGCACTAGTAGCAGCCAGGCAGTAGCCAATCAAGCAGATCCCCTATTTTCATCATTCTTGACAAAGTTAATTCTTTCTTTTCAGTACACACTGTTTGATTAGCTGCTAACCTAAGTTCAAAATATGCTATAGAGTCAAAAAGCTAATAAAACAGGACAAATTCCAATACTACCAGTCTGCCCTAGACTCCTCACAACACAGCCCCAAACAATTCTAGTCATCCATAAACTCCATCCTCCACCGAGGTAAAGTCAGTACCCCTCCCCCTAACTTCCCTCTCTCCTCAGAAAATATTGCAACCTCATTCAACACACACTTCACACAAACCATACTATCACTAGCTAAACAACACAACCCCCCCTCCAACCCACACATTCAACTAGTAATCTCCCCACTGCCTTCTCTTTTTCTCCTGTACCTACCTCGAACATAAAAAAAACTCTTAACTAAACTTAAGCCCACCAAATTAGCAGCAGACAACCTCCCAAGTGAATACCTACAAATCGCAGCTAATGCTCTGGCCTACCCAGTATCCATCTTGATTAACCGATCTCTGTCAGAAAGTTACTTTGTCACACTGTGGAAAGTATCACATATAATTCCCCTCCACAAAGGTGGACCCTCCGCAGAACTAACCAATTACCACCCCATAGCTATTCTCTCTCCACTCTCCAAAATACTAGAGAGATGCATACACTCTCAGGTCTCAGACTACCTCCTTACTAACAACCTCCTTTCCAATACTCAGCATGGTTTCCAGCCAAACCATAGCACCACCACTGCCTTACTCTCCTTTACTAACATTATCCTTCAGCATAAAAACAATGGCTATCTCTCCTCTGCTACTTTCCTAGACCTATCTAAAGCATTTGACATGGTCCCACACAAACAACTTATCTCTGTCCTCAATAACCTATCCTTCTCTCAATCAGTCACCAACTGGTTTCAGAGTTACCTGTCTGACCACCAACAATCCGTTGTATGGCAGAATGACACATCTCCCCAACTACCTGTCTCCATAGAGGTTCCCCAAGGATCCATTCTTGGACCCCTACTCTTCTCTGTTTTCACCAATAATCTAGCCTCTGCCACCAAACATGGCACACTCATACAATACGCAGATGACTCAACCATCATCTGCTCAGCCCAGTCCCTACCCAAACTGCAAAACGTCACACAAGAAGCCTTTTCCTCTGTTGAAACTTGGTTATCCGATGCCCAATTAATACTCAACCCAAACAAAACTAAACTACTCATCTTCCAGCCCACCAAACATACTCAAAACAACTCTCACTTTAACATCACAGCAAAAGACAACACCACTATATACCCAACTGAACACACCAAATTGCTAGGAGTGGAAATAGACAATAAACTAAAATCTGACATTCACATATCCATGACCATAAAAAAGTCCACAAAAAACTAGGAGCGTTATACAGAAATAAGCAACTTCTCACCAAAGCAGCAAAGATTTCAATAGCAAATTCCCACCTTATCTCCACCCTACTTTATGCCTCTCCAATATATACCAACCTAAGGCAATGCGATCTAAACAAGCTAGAGACCTGCTACAACAAAATCGCCAAATTTTCCACAGGGGCATCCTACCGTAGTCACCACTGTCTCTCACTTGCTGAACTGGGCTGGCTTGAACTCCCTCACCTCCTTCAATGGTATCAACTCTCACTCGCCCACAAACTAGTAAACCATCCACTAAATGTCCCATCCCTCCAGAATCTACTCCTGCCCTATCGCTCCAACAGACCACTAAGATCCAGCAACAAAAATCACTTGCAGATCACTAAAGCCAATAACTGCTGGTGAAGCACTATTCTCTTGCACCATAGCTAAATTATGGAACTCCCTCCCACCCACAATTACCTCCGTATCATCATGCACCCACTTCAAAACTTTACTAAAAGCGCAGCTAAAAACATGCTGGCTATGCCCTTGCAACTCCCACTCTAATATCACCCACCCCATCCAACCACTACCTTTCTTTCCACTCCACTAACTACCTTGATTATAGCAAGCTCAGATGCTCATAAGCCTAGTACTTATTATACAGCAGGAGCTTCTTATTGTATCATTTGCTAATGTCTGTTATGTACTTCACAGATAAAGATTCTAGTTGGCTACTGACGTACTATGTTCTTCAGCTATAAATATGTTGTAAGTAATTGCTATGTTAAATTGTTAATCGCTATGTAATCCAATGTAACTACTGTCTGTTTATTTTAACTGTGGAGCTTTTCTCCCCGGGCCTCCGCTAAAAATGGACCTATGTCCAGTCGGACACTCCCGGTCAACAAATGTAAATAAATAAATAAATAAATAAAAATATTTCCCTAAATATTTCATACATAATTCATCAGAATCTACTTATTAGTTTCCTCTCAAGTGTTTGGCATTGCTTTATATAGACGCAGTACACATTGAGTTGACATTTTCCCTGTAAAAGCACCCTTGAAATGTCACCACTGCCTAGTGCAAACCAGATACTCCTCACATTATTTTATATTCTCACTGCAACAATCTAATCAATAAAAAAGGGTCTTTTCCTATTATCTCCTTTACCAGCTTGGTGGATTTGGGCATCCTGAGGCAATGTAGACATTTTCTCATGTTTACTGGCAACCAACTAGTTCTCAAACAAACTAATAAAGTATGTGAGAGATGAATTTATATAATCTCACTGAAGGCAAAGTTCCCACATTAAAGCACTCCTAATGTCAATTAGGTTGTCAGTAGTACACATGCTGCACCCATTACACACAATTCAAAGCAGATACACAGACCCACATATGCTGAGGCACTTAAATGTAACCTTCCTAAACCCCAAAGACCTCCTAGATGAAGTACATATAACAAAAAACCTCAGCAGCCCCGAATGCATTCTTTCAAAACAACACACACATCAGCACATACAGCCACACTCATGGAGCCTCTATTTCTAAGCCCAAAAGGCAAGCCACTACACAAGTCAACAATCTGGTAATTGGAGACTCCATTGTGAGACACACTGATACCCCTCTCACTAGGCTGAGTAAGGAGAAAGTCACAGTTTGTTTCTTATCAGGGGTCAGGATCCGCCACATTACCCACACACTCAGGTCATTGGACCACAAGTACCAGTATGACTCATTAAGAGTCCATGTGGGTGTAAATGACCTAAGACATACCTCCCTAGACTATATGAAGAGAGACATCATGGAGCTCTTGGAAAAGGTGTCACAGGCTAGTAAGAGCCTAGTACTGAGCAGCATTTTAGCTTCTCCAAGGATGCTGCCATAATACAAACAGAAGATGACTGACTTTAATACATTGACTTAGTGTCTTGTGTCATTCTAATGGGGTACAACATTTGTCAGCATGAAAAGAGATGACTAACAGACCATGCTGGCTTGCCAGAGATGGTCTACACCTTTCCCCTCTAGGCTTTTGAAAATTATCTAAAGCAGTGGACGGCACAGTGGTGCAGTGGTTGCTTTGTCACCTCACAGCAAGAGGTTCTCCAGTTCATTTCTCAGCTGGGGTGTCTTCTGTGCAGAGTCTGCATGCCCTCCATGCATTCGTGTGTGTTTCCTCTGGGTGCTCCGGTTTCCTCCCATGTTATCTGGTGAGTTTCTCCCTGGGCCTCCACTGAAAATTGACTTCTTTCCAAGTCAGAATTTCCCAGTAAATAAATGTTAAATAAATCGTCTTTCCCAATAGTGCCTTTTTTAGACAATACCATACTGAAAGTACTTCTGACATAGCAAACCAAAACCAAGAAAATCTAAAGGTGCTACTGCCCAATGCTAGTAGTCTAAACAAGAAACTCCACTCCCTACAAGCTCTCCTCACCATAGAGAATGCTGACATCTGTGCAGTCACTGAGACATGGTTTACAGCCATGGAGAACATACAGGGAGTACAAGGCTATAATTCCTTCCACAAATCTAGACAAGTTACTACACAGAGAGGGATTAAAGGTGGATGTGTCTCAATTTACCTCAAAAATAAATATATCTCAAGGCTGGTCAAACAGGAAAATGAATGTGAATTTCTCTATGTTCAAATCACATTAGGCAAAATACCATACAATTTCCTTACAATTTATAGGTCCCCTCTGTTACCCAGAAAACCTATGATATGCATTTAAGCTTACTGGAAGCACTCACCATCCAACCCAATACCATATATATATATATATATATATATATATATATATATATATATATATATATATATGTAGGCAACTTTAATTACCCCACTTTTAACTGGGAATTATATATGACAACAAATGTGCAGGCACAGATATCCTGGATTTTGTAAGCACAAACTCTCATGACCAGATTGTCAGTACATCAACCAGGGACATGAGCATACTGGATCTGATCCTCACTATTATGGGAGAGTGCTGTACACTCCCCAAGTGTAATGTCTTCTCTGGTAAGGTCAGACTACAAAATGGTCTCCTCTGAAGTAAAAATAAAACCCAGAACCCTAGCTAATCCTGGAATGTTTAGGAGCTACACTAAGGCTAACTTTCTACTATTAAGTGATAACCTGGCAACATTTCAAGCCCCCCATAAACCCTGAGAACACTGATGCCTATGCAGAGCTGTTCATAGAAACCCTACACAAGCATAGCAATAGCTGCATAGAGGCAGCTGTACCCACAGGAAGGAGTAGCGAACTAACTCAAAATACAAGCCATCCTGGTGGAATCACGTCAACAGGCTGTATAACAGCAGGATGGAAATCATGACAAAAAATAGGAGGAAAAGCACCCGGCAGGATAAAAACACTCTCATCAAACTAAATAAACAACTCCAAGAACAAATAAAGTCTACCAAAGCCAAATTTGAGACAAATTTGATCTCCCAGGCCAAGGACAACCGCAAGGCATTCTTTAGCTATGCCTGCAACCTCAAAGGCAATAAAGAGTTGTGTCTAGAGTTCATTGTTAATGCAGCCATCTATACCAAGACAAAAGATATAGCAAACCTACAGGCAGACAAATTCAGCTATAACTTTATCCATCTCTCCCCCTCTACCTCTCCTCAGGAAATGCCATCCAATATAGCTGATCCTACTCTCACTATGGAACTTATCCTCAATGCTCCCTCTAAGGTCAAGAACACAGAATTAATTGGCCCAGACAATATCCTAGGATGTCTACTAAATAGCATGAAACATGACCTATCAGGTGCTCTGGAATTGCTATTTAACTGCAGCCTCCAAACAGACTTCATGCCTCACGAATGTAGAACAGCAACAGTCATCCCTCGGCACAAAGGTGGGCCACCTACAGACCCATAAGTCTCACTAGTCTCATATGCAAAGTCATGGAAAGAATTATCATGGAAATTATCAATAGTGACATAGAAAACCTCTAAACACTGGGCCCAACCCAATTTGGTTTCGTCAGTTGCAGGTCATGCCTACTCAACCTGAGACTTCTTTGAGAAAGTTACCAAAGCTATGAATGAGGGAAAAATGGTTTACACTGTGTACCTTGACCTGACCAAGGCATTTGACACAAAATCCCATTCGGGCAGTGTTGAGAAACTCAACAGGTTAAGTATAACATAAATGGTTTACACTGTCTACCTTGACCTGACCAAGGCATTTGACACAAAACCCCACTCAGGCAGTGTTGATAAACTCAACAGGTTAAATATAAACCTTTATGTCACCAGATGGATAGCCAGTTGACTCACAGGCAGGACCCAGGAAATTAGAAATGGGAAGTCGACCTCTACAAAGAAGCCAGTCACAAATGTAGCCCCTCAGGAATCTGTCCTGAGACCACACCTTTTTGGTATTTACTTTTCTGAAATTAAGACCAATGTCAAGGACCTCTGGCTGGCCAAATTTGCAGACAATTGCAAATTAGGAGCAGTCATAGAACCCCCCCCCCACACACACACACACACACACACACACACTAATGTTATCCAGGAAAGGCTGGCACAGACAAATAACTTATGTCAGAGTCATGGACTAAAACTAAATGACAAGAAATGCATAATAGTATCCTTCAGGAATTCATCCACCCTTGGTAACTATTATATTGACAACGTACCCCTAAGAGCTGTCCCAATAGTCAGGGACTTGAGGACACACATGGACAGTAATCTAGCCTTTGACCATCACGTGTCTATAGTAGTGAGGAAATCATTCTATAATGTGCAACCTATAAACAAAGGTATTTTGTCCGGGTCCAAGGAAGTCATTGTTCCATTGTATTCAGCATTCATTAGACCTGTTATTGAGTACAATGCCCCTTTGCTATGTACCTAACCAGGCACATACAGCAATGGAAACATCCACAGAGGTTCCTCACTAAAAGAAAACAGGATGTAAGTAACATGTCCTGTGCAGACTGCTTCAATGCCTTATTCCTATGTTCTGTCTCCTACAGGCTGTTGAGGGGAGATCTATGCCTGGCATACAAGGCATTGTCAGATCCCACCCTAATGGATGTCCTCCATATCTTCAAAGCAAACAACATCAGAATTTCCCATTCTAAAGAGTTAAACCCTGCCTGTGATATAAACAGGACCTGATGGATAGACAGGTATGTATCCCACAGACTACCCATTTTCTAGAACAGGCTCCCTGTCCATGTGAAACAGAGTTCCTCCCTAACCCAATTCAAGTGTAACTTGGACAGCTGGATGAGGAACAGGAAATTCATCCCTGGGTTTGGTACCTATATCTCTAATGGACACATGTAGCCTGTAAATAATTAAGCTCCCAGGCCCCTGCTTATAAATGTTTACTCTCCCAAGTCCCAACTCACACTTATCAAGGGTAACTTGTCAGAGATTTGGGATACATGGCTAGGCTTAAAAGGGCCACAGTGGTCATTAGCTTAGTACATACCTATGACCCTAACTCGCAGTGATGCAGCGATAGTGTTGTTGCCTCACAGCAAGAGGTTCTCTGGTTCAATTCGCAGCTGGGGTGCCTTCTGTGTGGAGTCTGCATCTCCTCCCTGTGTTCATGTGGGTTTCCTCCGGGTGCTCCGGTTTCCTCCCACATCACAAAGACATGCGTCTGGATCGTTTCTCTCCGGGCCTCTGCTGTAAATTGTCTTTGTTCCAAGTCGGACTTTCCCGGTTAAGTAAGTAAGAACCTATGTCTGATAGACAAAAATACTCATTATTTTGAATAAACCTGACAATTTTAGGCTCAAAGAAGGATTGCTTCATGTTTTTATAACATGATTTTGAGAACATCTACATTGTATTTTGGTCAGCTGTCTGCACATATAATACCTATAGGAAAACAACAGTGGATTACTTTGAACCAAAACCCTTTCTTTTCACTTGGTGTTCTTTGGAGAACCAGCCACTCCACCAGGTTTGGAGAGCCTATAAGGGGATCTACTCCACAACTGGTAGCCTACATTTGTTTATTGGATATAATATATACCATCAATGCTTCTTCCTCTGTGTTATGTAAACACATACATAATGTACCTGTTCAGGCTTTTCAGGTATCCTAGATGCACAAGCTGCATTTCTCAGACAGACTACCCTGAATGGTGAGGGCTCTAGGCAGCTGCTGCTGCACCACTTCTCAAATGCATTTGATTACAAATAAAGTCTATCAAAGCCAAATTAGAGACAAATTTGATCTCCCAGGCCAAGGACAACCGCAAGGCATTCTTTAGCTATGTCTGCAACCTCAAAGGCAATAAAGAGTTGTGTGTAGAGTTCATTGTTAATGCAGCCATCTATACCAAGACAAAAGATATAGCAAACCTACAGGCAGACAAATTCAGCTATAACTTTATCCCTCTCTCCCCCTCAACCTCTCCTCAGGAAACTTTTTATGTATGTCACTACATCTCATTTCTTTACTTCTAATACCATGTAACAGCTGATATTCACGTCCAAAATGAAGAAATGGGCACCTGTTTTATATGACCAGCATCAACAACGTATATCTGAGACTATGTAATATTTATAGGATAGCACACTACAGATTATACATTCTCAACTCTGACACATGATGCAGGCATCAAATATATTAAAGCTATGCACATGCATTATATGCACAGCTGAAACATCTCAATGAAAGAGTAGAAGCAACAAATGCCTTTGCATTGGGACGACCATTTTGTGCCCCTTAGTTCCTTAACCTCTCAACAGATTTCTCTTCAGGCAGTTATTCTACAATCAGGAAAATATATGCTGTTGTTGTTATCAGTATTATTATTATTATTATTATTATTATTATCTTTATTCTCCAGACCTGCCCCTGGCTGCTGTGCATACCTGGCTCTAGCGTTCGCACCAAAAATAAGTTCTCTGAAGGACTCAGTCGCTTAACTGAAAATTAAAATATGCTTGTGCTCCTGCCTGTCCTGCTCTAACCACCTGAATGTGCTCTATTGGAAGTCCATGATAAGAACCCACAAACAAGGAAAATTAAAAACAAAAACTACAATCCCATCTGCTCCCTGAGAGTCATTCTCAACAAGGAATTTCAGTGAAACTTGTGTTCCTACCTGTCCTACTCTAACCACCTGAATGTGCCCTACTGGAAGTCCATGATAAGAACCCACAAACAAGGAAAATTAAAAACAAAAACTAAAATCCCATCTGCTCCCTGGGAGTCATTCTCAGCAAGGAATTTCAGTGAAACTTGTGTTCCTGCCTGTCCTGCTCTAACCACCTGAATGTGCTCTACTGGAAGTCCATGATAAGAACCCACAAACAAGGAAAATTAAAAACAAAAACTAAAATCCCATCTGCTCCCTGAGAGTCATTCCCAGCAAGGAATTTCAGTGAAAGTATGTGTACTGCTTTAACCATTTTGTAACAATTAAAGGTAGTACATAATTTCTACTAGGTCGCACCGCGCTTCCCTGCCAGGTTAGCCAGCAGCCAAACTCCCCTTTCTCACTTAACCCCTACTCTCCCTATTATATTATACCCCCTATCCTGAACTACGATAGCTCCCTCCTTCCCCTAACCTGCTATCCCCCTCAGGGGACTTTGCTGCAACAAACTGACTGCCCACTAGGTGGCACTCCTCTACCATCTTGCTGTCTCTATTACTTTACCCACTCTTTACCATATCTTCCCTACACAGTTCCTAGACATCTCTTTTACTGCTCTCTCCCTCACTATTGTCCCAGGATTGCCTATCCACATATCACTCTACTAACACCCCATCTCTAACCCTCGTAAGCCTCTTACCTTCTTCTACTGTCTTTCATCTATATATCTACCTTCAACTCTATTTCTCTGTAAGTCCCTTACCTTCCTATAAATCACTGCAAACTTACCTTCAGGCTTTCACACTCTACTGATTGTTTTTCTCACATTCTCCTTCCTTTGCCTTTCGTCTCACTAGTCTTATCTTTTTCATACATCTCTTAGTCTCACTTCAACTTACTTTTAAACAGACTATTCCCGATCTGACCCTGTTCTCCAATTCTAATCTCCCCATCTCTCTCTAACCCTTTGCCATTCTCTATTCAGAACTGCCCCACCTGTCGCAGTTCATCTCGCGGCATCTGGTCAGTATCTGCACTCTCCGTACACTCTCCTTCCTCTTCTGCCCACTCACTCCTCCCCATTCTGCCCTAACTTCCTCTCCCACACCATATAGTTACCATATCCTAGGAGATGCCATCTTTATTCTCCAGACCTGCCCCTGGCTGCTGTACATCCCTGGCTCTAGCATTCGCACCTAATATAAGTTCTCTGAAGGTCTCAGTCGCTTAACTGAAAATTAATATATGGTTACATGTTTGCCTTTTTACAGGCCATCTTGAAAAGTGACTGTGTGTACTTTGCTTTCCCGCTGCAAACGCTCAACTAATATAGCGCTTTGCATGCGGAACTTGTATTCAGCTGTTAGGGGCTTGTTTTAGTCGTTTAACTGAATCTGTGCTAGTTGTTTTATAAACTGTACCTTTTCTGTTTTTTTTTTTTTTTGACTGAATCCTAATGTAATGCAAAACTTGTACTCAGCTGTTAGGGGCTTGTTTTAGGCGTTTAACTGAATCAGTGCTAGTTGTTTATAAACTGTAACTTCTTTTTGACTGAATCCTAATGTAATGTAAACGCTCAACTAATATAGCGCTTTGCACACGTTTTTTGAAACAGCTGTTTGGGGCTTGTTTTAGTCATTTAACTGAATCTGTGCTGGTTGTTTTACAAACTGTAACTTTTCTGCCTGAATCCTAATGTAATGCACGCTCAACTAATACAGCACTTTGCACGCGGATCTTGAATCAGCTGTTACGGGCTAGTCTTAGTCATTTTTACTGAATCTGTGCTAGTTGTTTTATAAACTGTAACTTTTTTTGCCTGAATCCTAATGTATTTGTTCAAACAAGGATTATTTTTTGTCTCAGTCGCTTAACTGAATGTGTGCTGTGTTTACTATAAACACTTAAACTATAATAGCACTGCACACGTGGAGCATCTACTCTTACTGTCTGAATATTAAAATAGTCAATAGACAAGGTTCATTCAATGCAATATGTCCCAGTTGCTTAAATTTAGTCTGCTAATTCATTTTATAACTGCTCATACCAATTAACACTGTGCACTAGGAACTGATTTAACACAGTTTTACCTATTCTGTGCTTTGTCTGTGATATTATGGTATTTTATAGAGTTTAACTTTAATTTCGTCTTAGCTGCTATATCATTTGCAGACTTAACTGCGTATGTTTAAAACTGTTTGCTTGTGAACTCTTGACTCCTGTACTGCCTACCTCATTACCTTTTTCTCTCTCCTTGCATGTTCCAGCTTGTGTTCTTGCCTGTCCTGCTCTAACCACCTGAATGTGCCCTACTGGAAGTCCATGATAAGAACCCACAAATAAGGAAAATTAAAAATAAAAACTAAAATCCCATCTGCTCCCTGAGAGTCATTCCCAGCAAGGAATTTTAGTGAAAGTATGTGTACTGCTTTAACCATTTTGTAACAATTAAAGGTAGTACATAATTTCTACTAGGTCGCAGCATGCTTCCCTGCCAGGTTAGCCATCAGCCAAACCCCCCTTTCTCACTTAAATAACCCCTACTCTCCCTATTATATTATACCCCCTATCCTAAACTACGATAGCTCCCTCCTTCCCCTAACCTGCTATCCCCCTCAGGGGACTTTGCTGCAACAAACTGACTGCCCACTAGGTGGCACTCCTCTACCATCTTGCTGTCTCTATTACTTTACCCACTCTTTACCATATCTTCCCTACACAGTTCCTAGACATCTCTTTTACTGCTCACTCCCTCACTATTGTCCCAGGATTGCCTATCCACATATCACTGTACTATCACCCCATCTCTATCCTTCGTAAGCCTCTTACCTTCTTCTACTGTCTTTCATCTATATATCTACCTTCAACTCTATTTCTCTGTAAGTCCCTTACCTTCCTATAAATCACTGCAAACTTACCTTCAGGCTTTCACACTCTACTGATTGTTTTTCTCACATTCTCCTTCCTTTGGATCAAACCGCTCCGTTCGCCCTGTGGGCTCACTCCGCTCCCCTACCCTGCCCCCAAAATTCCACCCGCCCCAGCACCTCTGCATTTATTCTTCACATACTCCTCCCACCCATATCAATTAACTAATCATAGTCCTCTCCTTATTACCCCTCCCACTTTTACTCCTCCCACTCCACTATCCTATACCCCTCTCTTCTCTTAGTCTCCTCCTGTAAATTAATATAACCTCATCTACTTCTATACCTCTCCTCCTCAATAAGCCAGTTCACTTTCCATTATAATACTCCCTTCAATACCCCCCATTCTAAAAATGCCCTCCCCAGTCCTCTATACTGTCCGGTTCCCTTGCTCCCTTCTTGTACTACTAATTCCTCTTTATTATGCTACTTCTTACTCTTCCAAATCACCCCCATGCCTACCTTCTACTCAAACTATCCCTTACACTCACCTGCAACTACTTTTATACACTCACTTCCACTCCATATCCTCCTCTCTTATTCCACTTAACCTACTGTACATATTCCATCCCAAACACTTCTCCACCACAACAAACACTTTTACTCATAAACTACTGCTAGCCCCAAACAGCTTCCTACTATACAAACCCAAAAGGCTAAAAATTACTTCCTGTAATGTCCTAGCCTTATCTGGAGATATCCATCCCAACCCTGGCCCTTGTCTCATTACAAACAACTCCTTCCCCCCCACCCCCTACTTCTCCCACTACATTTAACCCTTTCCCCCTTCCCCTTCTTCCTCTGCCTTCTCTCTCAACACTCTTAAGTTCCTCACTATCAATGCCCAGAGCCTTAATAACAAAGTACACCATGTACAAGCTTGGATTAACCACAACCAACCTGACATCTTAGCCATCTCCGAAACCTGGCTAAAACCCCATATTGCTGACTCTGAAATCTTACCTCCTGGTTTCCATATCCACAGAAGTGACCGATTAAATAAAAAAGGTGGAGGCTCTGCTCTAATCTACTCTAACCTTCTTTCCTTAATCCCTCTTCAAATCCCAACTCCACAATTCAAAAATTCTGAACTAACAGCAAGTCTCCTATGATTGAATAAACATAAGAATATCTGGATTATTTCCCTATATATCTCCCCAGGTGAAAACATCTCTACCCTTGAAAAGATTCTTTATTGGGCCTCAACTGAAATAAAATATGAAACTTACATTCTAGGCAATGTTAATATTGATTGGAATAAAATCAACATGCCTTCTTTCTCCCTATCCATTAACCTCTGCAACTTCACCCAAGTAATCCACTCAACCACCCGTCCTTACAAAAATCACCCCCCAGGATCCATCATAGACTGGATCCTAGTCTCCCATCCAAATAAAATAATTCTCTCTGGCACTATCCCAGACACCTTTAGTGACCATCTCCCTGCTTTCATTCATCGCTCAGCTAACTCCACCCAATATTAACACCATTACATTCACACTCGTAATCTTAGCAACTTCAACCCCACAACTTTCTCAAACATTTTAAACAAATTAATTGGCAAATCCTAAATACTCTTACCCTTGACAAAGCTGTAGAACATTTCAACTCTGTCTTCCTAAATACTCTTAACTCCCTAGCCCCTCTAAGAAACAAACGTGTCAATGCTAATTCTGCTCCTTGGCTGTCCAAAGAAACAAAACAAATCATGCACCACAGGGACAAATCTTTACCAGAAAAATAAAATGCCTACTACCTTGCTCCAATACACCCAACTCCGCAACCATGTAAAAAAACTAATCATGTTGGACAAAAAAAAACTACTACAATAAGCTTCAGTCCAACAATAATAAGAACCCAAAACAATTCTGGAAATCAGTTAATTCCCTTCTCCATCCAGGGTCCACGAATAATCCCTGCCCTGACCCAAGTATAACTGACACTGAACTGAGCTCTCATTTCAACTCATTCTTTACAGAATCCATAGCTAACCTAACCAAAACTTTCCCAAACAACAATTCACACAACTCTCTTTCTTCAACACCCAACAACCCTAATAACTGTCCCCTAAATTTCGAGCTCAAACCAGTTTCAACCATTATTATAAAAAGGCTCATACCCAAATTAAAGCCATGCTCTAATGCCCCTGACAACATGCCCTTCTCCTTCCTCAAATGTGCTGCTGATGGTATTGCTTTCCCAGTCAGTATCCTAATTAACAGATCCTTAAAAGAGTCATATGTACCCAAACTCTGGCATTCAGCCTAGATTCCTCCTCTTCACAAAGGAGGCAAAAATACCAATATTTCCAATTTCTGCCCCATTGCCCTACTCTCTCCAATATCGAAAATTCTAGAAAAATGTGGCCACCACCAACTTATGCCATTCTTAACCCAGAATCAACTCCTAACACCCACCCAACACAGCTTCTGCCCTGCCCACAGCACCATAACTGCCTTGCTATCCTTCCTAGAAACAGTCAATCAAGCCCGAGATTCTGGACTACTAGTATCCACAGTACTGCTAGATCTCTCTAAAGCATTTGACACCATTTCCCATAAACACCTTCTCTTTCATATCGCCAACCTTAATCTTTCCCCTAATACTCTAACCTGGTTCTCCCAGTTACCTATCAGACAGATCTCAAGCTGTCAGATGGAAGAACTCCACCGCCTCCTTCTTGCCAACACCCACCGGCATTCCCCAGGGGTCCATCCTCGGACCCATGCTTTTCAACATCTTCATTAATAACCTTTACACTGTCATCCCTGACACAACAGTTATCCAATACGCTGATGACTCAATTTTAGTCTGTGCTGCCTCTAGCCTTCCTGAACTACTGACTAAAACCCAAATAGCATTTTCTACTACTGAGAACTGGATGCACCAAAACCATCTCTCTCTCAACTCAAATAAATAAAAAAATACTACTTTTCCCTCCCACCAGGGCTTTCTCTTATGACAAAAATGCTTTCAAAGTCTTAAGCCAAACCAGTACTGCTATAGAAGTGGTCCCTTCTGCAAAGCTTCTTGGCATTACCATAGATGAACACCTTAAATTCGATATCCACATACAACAAAACATAACGAAAACCCACCAAAAGTTAGGTATGCTCTATAGGAATAACCTCTTTCTCTCCAATTCTTCTAGGCATACCTTGGCAACTACCTACCTTCTACCTTCTTTACTATATGGAGCCCCACTTCTAACTAATCTGTCTTCTTCCAACACCTCAAAACTTGAAATTTGCTATAATAAGATCTCTAAATTTGCAACCAAATCCAAAACCTCTACTCACCACTGCCTTACCCTTCAATCACTCAACTGGCTAGAACTCTCTAACTACCTAGACTATCTTCAATTAACCACTGCTCACAAATTAATATTCTACCCAGATAAATGCCCAGCCTTAACAAACATCCTTCCCCCATACATCCCAAAGAGATCTCTGAGATCTGAACACCAAAATTTAATCTCTATCCACAAACCCAAACATCCTGCTGACCATCTTCTACTCTCTTTCTGTCTAGGTAAGAAATTGAACTCTCTCCCTCCTTCACTTAGGATTATACCAAACTCAGAAACCTTCAAGACCCAACTTTTCTCATACCTGTCATCCAAATGGAAATGTTCCTGCTTACACCCGACCTAAATTCAAGCAAATTTCCCCAATGAGCTCTCCATACTCCTTGCTCCACTCTACCCTCAAACTATTATTTCTATTCTTCTAAAATAGACTTAAGCTGACAGTCACTGATTAAGCAATTTCTCTCACTTGACTCCAAGTATGTAAATATTGTAAATATCACAGTATTTCTATTGTCTGCACAGCAAGTTTTTTACCTTATTTAACTAAAACATCTGCATGCTAACTGCCCCCCCCTTCTAATGTAAAAACACAAGAAACCTCAGATCTTTATATTACAGACAGTTGATAATGCTGCACTGAATGGAAATACCTGTAAACTGTGTTCTCTATTATCTGTTAACTGTGTTTTATGATGTACATTTTATGCATTTTGCATTTCCTGAGTGTATGAATTTTATACATGTATTTTACTTTTAACATTATGTAACCATTATTGCATTGTACTGCTTATGGAGCTTTTCTACCCGGGCCTCCACTGAAAATGGGCACGTTCTGGCCCAGTGGACTTCCCCGGTAATCAAACTGAAAATGAATAAATAAATAAATAATAATAATTATTATTATTATTATTATTATTTTGGTGAATGATTGTTACACAGTATATATATATATATATATATATATATATATGTATATATATATATATATATATATATATATATATATATATATATAATATATATATATATATATATATATATATATATATATATATATATGGGTTCCATACACTAGATCGAATTTTCACTAATTCGAAATAGTGCATGGAATGCACACTTAATCGAAAGTGCACTTACGCGAAGTTCAGTACAATGAACGGGTGTCGTACTGAACTTCCATGCAGTACTCACGGACCTTAGGGTTAGGGCACGGGTCATAGTAGGGGGATAGCCCGTAGGGTTATCCCCTTACCATGACCCGTGCCCTAACATCTGTGACGACTGCAGTGCAGTGAAGGACATAGCAATGTCCTCCACCATGGTGCGATAGTCACGAACCTTAGGGTTAGGGGATGGGTTAGGGTAAGGGGATAGCTTTACTAACTATCCCCTTACCCTAACCGTGCCCTAACCCTAAGGTCTGTGACTATCGCACCATAGTGGAGTACATAGCTTGTTTTGTATGTCCTCCACTGTGCTGCGGTGTTTTCAGTGAAGTGCACTTACGCAAAAGTTCACTTTTGTTAAAGTGAACTTTTGCAGAAGTGAGGCTTCCTATTACAAGTTCGAAGTAGTGAACTTTCGTTCTTGTAATAGGAATCCATATATATATATATATATATATATATATATATAAATATATATATATATATATATATAATCATCATCATCATCTTCTTTCGGCTGTTCCCATTAGGGGGTCACCACAGCGGATCACCTGTTTCCATTTCTTCCTGTCCTCTGCATCTTGCTCTGTCACACCAACCACCTGCATGTCCTCTCTCACTACATCCATAAACCTTATCTTAGGCCTTCCTCTTTTCCTGTTACCTAGTAGCTTCATCCTTAGCATCTTTTTCCCATATATATATATATATCTATATATATCTATATATATATATATATATATATATATATATATATATATACATATATATATATACATACACACACATACAGTGTTAGCAGATAGTTAAATGTATATTTTAAGCTTAAATGCGTCTGATAGACGTACAGTATATTACTATTAGTATCTCCACTTTGGATCAGTAAACCAACCCAGTTGTCACATAAATGAATAAGTAGAATTTGCAGCATAGCATGTATTTGCAAATATTGGAGGCAGGGGAATTAGCTCAAATGGTAGAGCGCTCATTTAGCCTTTATCCCGCTGTGCTACATCATTATTTTGGCAGTGGATGCTGGAGAAATGAATGCTACATCACCAAATACTCTTCAGTATCATTACTGACACATGTAGGAAATCATGGTGTGTCAGTGCTGATACTGAAGAGTATCAGTATCAGTACTGACACATGTAGGGAATCATGGTGTGTCAGTACTGAATACATGATACTGAAGAGTATCAGTATCAGTATCATTACTGACATGTGTAGGGAATCATGAAGTGTCAGTACTGATATGAAGAGTATCAGTATCAGTATCAGTACTGACACGTGTAGAGAATCATGGTGTGTGCAGTACTGATACTGAAGAGTATCAGTATCAGTACTGACATGTGTAGGGAATCATGGTGTGTGCAGTACTGATACTGAAGAGTATCAGTATCAGTATTGACACATGTAGGGAACCATGGTGTGTGCAGTACTGATACTGAAGAGTATCAGTATCAGTATCATTACTGAGAAGTGTAGGGAACCATGGTGTGTCAGTACTGATACTGAAGAGTATCAGTATCAGTATCAGTACTGACACATGTAGGGAATCATGGTGTGTGCAGTACTGATACTGAAGAGTATCAGTATCAGTACTGACACGTGTAAGGAATCATGGTGTGTCAGTACTGATACTGAAGAGTATCAGTACTGACACATGTAGGGAACCATGGTGTGTGCAGTACTGATACTGAAGAGTATCAGTATCAGTATCAGTACTGACACGTGTAGAGAATCATGGTGTGTGCAGTACTGATACTGAAGAGTATCAGTATCAGTATTGACACATGTAAGGAACCATGGTGTGTGCAGTACTGATACTGAAGAGTATCAGTATCAGTATCATTACTGACAAGTGTAGGGAACCATGGTGTGTCAGTACTGATACTGAAGAGTATCAGTATCAGTATCAGTACTGACACATGTAGGGAATCACGGTGTGTGCAGTACTGATACTGAAGAGTATCAGTATCAGTACTGACACGTGTAAGGAATCATGGTGTGTCAGTACTGATACTGAAGAGTATCAGTACTGACACATGTAGGGAACCATGGTGTGTGCAGTACTGATACTGAAGAGTATCAGTATCAGTATCAGTACTGACATGTAGGGAATCATGGTGTGTGCAGGACAATTATAGTTCCTGAAATGTGGAAAGTAAAATAACATTTATGAATTTCCTTATCCAGCTTAGAAAATGCAGTCCTACTCTCCTACATAGGAATGCATATATCTGCTGGCATGAAGCCAGATGTACACCATGCACTATTTTATTTCTTATAAATGAGGAAAACTGTACTAGCTGATCTCCTGCAAATTGCCCACTCACAGTCTAAATGTAATCCAAACCATTTCAAGCAATGTTAATCCAGACCAGTGCTCCCTAACTGCCAAGAAAGTGACCCTTTGGTGCAGGCCTCTGCTCTTAGCATGCCCAACTACTCACCAATACTGTATCAAAATATATGGGCATAATGATGGGTCTATATTCATTAATATGATGTTGGTAAGCAGCTGGCTGTAGTGGCATAAAAAGGACTCATTGCTAAAAAAATTCCAGTTTTTGGACAAGACTCCTAACTCATTGCTGAAAGAAATTCCAGTTTTTCGACAATCTTTCTACCCTGTTAAAAAAGTAAAATAATGAAAACATTCAATGTTTCACTTTTTTGCCAAACTCAAATTGCAAGAAAAGACAACTGCACTTGTATGTTTCTTTAAAAATAGTAAAGGGAGTTCTTTTTTGCTGAAGTTGCAGAAAGTGTACCGATCCCATACCAAGGACTTTGTTCAAGTAAATCAGATATTTCAGACAAGGACAAACTGTACCCAATTATTTCCTGCAACCTTTTGGTATTTACACATTCTATATATTTTAACTTAGTTAACTGTTTACAGTATTAACAACTGCTACAGATGAAATTATAAATATTATTAGTCTGAAAATCAGCCTCTTTCCCTCAAAAGAAGAGGTTGATTAGAACATTCAGACATATTAGCTATTTAATAATCAGCCTAAGTATCATCTAATGTACTGTTGTTATAAACTCAGATTGAATAACAAACTTCCTCTTTATTTACAGGAAGCATGCCTGTCATCTGGGCTCTTGTTCTGGATGTTAGAAACACAATTAAAGAAAGCACATACTAACAATTTTAATTACTAAAATGGCAACTCGTTCAGTGCACTAGAAAAACAACCTGTATGTTTCTTTAAAAGTAGTAAAGGGAGTTCTTTTTTGCTGAAGTTGCAGAAAGTGTACCGATCCCATACCAAGGACTTTGTTCAAGTAAATCGGATATTTCAGACAAGGACAAACAGCACCAATTATTTCCTGCAACCTTTTGGTATTTACACATTCTATATATTTTAACTTAATAAGTTAACTGTTTGCAGTATTAACAACTGCTACAGACGAAATTATAAATATTATCAAATCCAGTCCCTCTGGGTAAATTCACTGTCCAGGTGACTTTCCTTTAAAGTTTTATAAAACTTTAATGAAGCATTTAATTATATTTTTGAATCTTTAAGTATTATGTCTGTCCTTATAAAGTTACTGTATGCTTATAAGAAAGGCATATAAAACACATAGAAAAAAAAGAGGCCAATATATATTTTTTAAAATCCAAGTTATAAACTTTTTAGCTAAAGATTTTCAGATCGGATCCCTCTGGTTATCATATATATTAATTCTCTCTAACAAAACGTTTAGAACATCAAAGGTCCATATGGCAAAATCTGAAATTATGTGCACTGTTTACAGCATACTGTATACACCTCATTACAGGCTGTATGTTAACTTCTCCAGAACCAGGCTAATTCTTTTGATATCTAGCAGTGCTCAACAACAGAACATGCACACTTTCATATCACATTCCTTAATAATATCTAAATAGAAATAAAATATCTCATACTAAACTACTTGGCATAATTACTGATAAAGAGCCAAAGCTTGGTCAACACATAAACTATATCATACTCAAATCTAATAAAAAAAAATATATGCTATATAATTCAAAACTGTACCTAACCGAACAACCGGTGCTATCAACTAATAGGACTCTCCTTCTTAGTTTACTATCTGTAGCAGTTATACTCAACAACAGTCAGAAAATCCGGGTTCAAAACATGAACAAAATTATGATAAACTGCTAGGCTTGTTACTAATGTATCTAGCAAAATACATCACTGCATAGCACTACAAAATACATCACTGCATAGCACTACAAAATACATCACTACATAGCACTACAAAATACATCACTGCATAGAGCACTACAGAATACATCACTGCATAGCACTACAAAATACATCTTGCATAGCACTACAAAATACATCACTGCATAGCACAACAAAATACATCACTACATAGCACTACAAAATACATCACTGCATAGAGCACTACAAAATACATCCTGCATAGCACTACAAAATACATCACTGCATAGCACTACAAAATACATCACTGCATAGCACTACAAAATACATCACTGTATAGCACTACAAAATATGTCACTGCATAGCACTAACAAAAAAGTTAAAGCTAAAACCACTTTGTCCTTTTCTCAACTTAAAATAATGCACTACAGTATATATAAGACACATAAACACTCTACAGTCTATAGCCTAGGACAAATAAATAATCCCAGCAGAATTATATGATCTTTAAACCAAAATATATTAATTACCTCAAAAGCAAACAACCATTTTAAAGACTCTCAAATAACCAAAATACAGAACTCTCTCCCACCAGACACTAGACGATTCAAATGCTACATCTTTCCAAGTAAAATTTTAAAAATTGGTGCACTTGCTCATGCAAATACTTTTGAGTCTTTTTTGTTAAGTAAGTTAATAGCTTCCTCTGTACTACCACCATATAAACTTCAGCCCATCCTTGGAAACTACAGACATTTCACTGATAATTGCTATCATACCCTAACACAGAAAAATTACACCTTCCTCTCTCCTAATATTTATCCTTAAGATAATACCTGTCATGCTAAACAAACTTGTTCTTTATAAGCATGTAGGGTAAAACATGAACATTATACAGTGGATATAAAAAGTTTACACACCCCTGTTAAAATACCAGGTTTTTGTCATATAAAAAAATGCGACCACAATAAATAATTTCAAAACTTTTCCCACTTTTAATGTGACCTATAACCTGTACAATTCAATTGAAAAACAAATTTGTTAGAAGGAAAAATATAAAAAATAAAAAATGTGCAATAAGCTGGTTGCATAAGTGTGCACACACTTAAACTAATACTTTGTTGAAGCACCTAACAGGGGTGTGTAAACGTTTTATATCCACTGTATATAGTATTGTTTCTCTAAGTGTATAATATATTTTTTGTATTACATTTTCTTTGTATATTAATTTTTATGTAATGTAACACACTTTCAGCAATATGTACACTTTATGCTGTGTATTGTTTCTGGAACTTTTCCCAGGAGGTCCATGCAGAAAAGGGACTCTTTTTGAGCTCTGCTTGACAAACCAGGTTAACACATTGGAAATAAATACATAAATACATTTAGCAGTCTGTAACTGTGCTTTTACTCAAATGGTCACCTGAGGATGCCAGTCAGCACTGCCCTATGGTACTTGCCAGTTGCCCTGCCCCAGCCTCCAATGGGGACTGTCAAATATACAGAAACCCTGACCCAATCTTAAAGAGAGGTCAAGGGCAGGTTGTATTTATTTATTTACTTATTTATTTATTTATAGCAAAACACACTGCACTCACAGACTTATCTCAGTTAGATCAGAGACATATAATCATGCAAGGTGTAAATGCTGCCAGCCAGAGACAGATGTCAGTATAGCATGGGCTTAGCATGGCATATAGCCAGCAGGCAGCCAGCTGGCAGCAGGCTAGGCCCAGCGCTTCAGCAGGGGGTTGTTTTTTATTTATTTGTTTCTCTCTGGTTGGCTGGAATGTCTTCTCTTTTGCTCTATAATTAAATAAAAATAAAATAATTTAAATTTATAATTTATATTATAAAATACCTATTAATACAATGAGTTATTATTATTGTTACTGTACATTAAGCTGTTTATATTATTTAAACTATATGTCTGTGTTATTGTTCATACTTCGTTTTTTGTTTTTTTGTTTTTTTTTTTACTATGATCTGTACCTAAGAGCTATCTAAAATATGTCACCAAATTTGTTACTGAATTGTCATTTTACAATATGTGGAGCTTTTCTCCCCGGGCCTCCACTGAAAAAGGATCTGTGTCCAGTCGGAATTTCCTGGTAAACAAATGTAAATAAATAAATAATACATTTATTTATTTATTTATTTGTAGTAAATAAAGTTTCTTTAAAAATGTGCTGAATGAAGACAGGAAAAAGTGAAGAGTAAGACAACCTGTGAGAAAACTGAAGAAAAAACAGTAATTCGGATGGTCTAGGTAGACCAAGATGGGGGCACTGGGTGGGGCGGGAGGGGCTTTGTGGAGCCCTTTTGCCTAGGGCAACAGTTGATGAAAGGCCAGCCCTACAGTATAGTGACTCATTGATAAGATTTCTGTCCCACATAGTTTCAGGGTTCAGGCATCAGTCCTGACCTCCAATCATTATGTAGAGTTTGGGAGTATGTATTCCTCCAGGTACTACCTGTTCTCTCTCTCTCTCTCTATATATATATATATATATATATATATATATATATATAGATATATATATATATATATATATATATATAGATATAGATATATATGTGGATCCCTATCAAAATGTTGACTTACCATAATACTGAACTGCATATGATTGAGACGGAAACACTATAAAGTAACAAAAGCAAAAGTAAACATTGCCAAGCGTGTAAAACACTGAAACGCAACTGCGCATGTGCCATCAGCATTTACCATTTTCACCATTGTAGTGCAATTTCAGAGTTGGTATATATAATTTACAGGGAGTGTGGGTGGCGTAGTCCCCTACATGAGGGGTGCAGCCTTCCTGCAAAAATGTTATGAAATGTGTAATTTTGTTTAAAATGTTTCTTTTTGTTTGCATTGTTTTAGAGGTTTTGATTGGTGCTGGTGGAGCATGCTCAGTTGCATTTTAGTGTTTTACACTTTTGTCAATGTTTACTTTCACTTTTGTCACTTTACAGTGTTTCCATGTCAGTCATATGCAGTTCAGTGTTATGGTAAGTCGACATTTTGAAAGGAATCCATATATGTATATATATGTCTGTGTCATGCCTAAAAATAGTCTAGTCTACCACACATTTAACTCAGTTTAATAGATGATAAATAAATAAATAAATAAAATGGTTACTCTAAGATTAACAAAATCATTAAAGGAGAAAGTACAGTTGTGTAACTACCATAAATGTAGATGTTCGAGTGTATTCACTGTTGCAGTCATTATTCTTGGGTTATCCTGCTGGCAGGCTACCCGCAGTCGGCCTGAATTCCAAAGTCTTGGTCCGGCGTCGGTTGCTGTCACCTCTTCCCTGATGTCAGTGCGCCAGGGGTATAAAAGATGCAACTGACACCATTTTCTTCAGTTTTTCTTGCCCCAGATGTCAGGTGCCCCCCACAAGGGTAGGCTAAATAAATTATGCCAATAAACATGCATGCACTAAAGTATACATTTCCTTCATCTGCAAGCAAATACACCACATAGGTTGTATAGAATAGAGAAGTACAGATAAGGCCCAGCAAAATAAAGGGGGATGGTGGGAGGGTAACCTGGACTGCAACAGTGAATACACTCGAACATCTACATTTATGGTAGGTACACAACTGTACTATGTTCACCGTGTTTCACTGTTGCAGTCATTACTCTTGGGTTGAATCCCAAAGCTGAGGATGGGTGGCTGGGCTAAATAGGATTAGGAGAGGCTATGAGGCCCTGCATTACTGCAGTGGCAAAGCCTGCTCTGGATTTAGAGTAGAGAGGTAAGTGGTAGTGCTTTGTAAAAGTGTGCACTGAACTCCAAGTTGCAGCCTCTAAGATGTCTTTGGTTGATACTTCTCTGAGGAAGGCTGCTGAAGTGGCTGCTGCTCTGGTTGAATGTGGCCTAATGCCCTTAGGCACTGATTTGCCATGCTGTGAGTAGCAGAAACGAATGCAATGGCCTATCCATTTTGAAATAGTCTGTTTTGAGATAACCTTTCCTTGTGATCCTGCAGCATATGCCACTAAAAGTTGCTCAGTCTTTCTAAAAGCTTTAGTTCTGTCCAAGAAGAAGCGTAGCTGTCTGTTTATGTCCAAAGAATGCAGAAGTCTCTCACCCTTGTTCTGTGGGTTTGGATAAAAGGTAGGCAAGTGAATGGTTTGGTTAAGGGCCACACTGGACACTACCTTAGGCATAAATGTCGGGTTCATCCTCAGAGAAACCCTGTCTGAATGGAAAATGATAAAAGGTTCCACAGCCATGAGTGCCTGTAACTCCGAGACTCGTCTTGCAGAGGTTATTGCTAGGAGAAGAGCTGTTTTCCAAGATAAGAATTTTATATCAGCTGTTGAGGCTGGCTCAAAAGGAGGCAGTATGAGTTTTTCCAAGATGTAATTGAGGTCCCATGCAGGTACTGGTGCTCTCCTTGGAAGTCTTATGTTTTGGCCCCTTTGAGGTACTGACTTATTAATGGATGAGAAAAGATAGGTGGTTCCGTATTGTAATGGGCTGAAATGGCAGAGGCATGAATCTTAATTGATGAAAAGGATAGGCCTTTGTCCAGCATCTCAGTTAAGTATTATAAAATCTGAGGAATATTTGGTACAAGCATGTCAATTCCTTGTTCCTGGTTCCAAACACAGAATCTTCCATTTTTCTGCATAAGATTTTCTGGTACTGGGCCTCCTGGCCTCCAAAATTACATCCGTCACAGCTTTGGAGAGAGGAGTGTTCTGAATGGCTACATTATCCGCCATGCTGCCAGATTTAAGGTCCTGAGTTGACTGTGCAGGATCTGATTGTTTTGTTGGGTCAGTAAGTGAGAAATTTGAGGCAATGTCCAGGCTGGACCTTGAGACAAGTTCTTTAGGATTGGGTACCAGTGCTGGCATGGCCAGTCTGGGGCAATCAGTATAATTTTTGGCTTCTCTTGTCTGACCTTTAGGAGTACCTTGGGGAGGAGAGGCAGTGGAGGAAAGGCATATACTGTTAGGTTTTTCCAGCTGAAGGATAAAGCATCCACTTTCTATGCTTGCTTATGATAAGTCCTTGTGCAGAATCTCTGTAGTTGGCAGTTGTGAGGGGAGGCAAATAGATCTATGTCTGGGCATCCCCATTTTCTTGTTATCATGCTGAAGACTTGTGGATCCAGTTTCCACTCATGGGGATCCATGAGGTTTCTGTTTAGTTCATCTGCCAGAGTATTTATTTATCCTGGCAGGAATTGTGCTTGCAGGTGAACTTGATAAGTCAATGCTGTGTCCCACAAAGTCATGGCTTGTCTGCAGAGGGGGTAGGAATTTGTGCCTCCCTGCTTGTTTATGTACCACATGACTGTAGTATTGTCCATCTTTATCAGTAGTTGTCCTGGATGAAGTAGATCCCTGAAAGCTGTCAGGGCATTCTGAACAGCTAGCATCTCTTTTTGATTGATATAAAGATTCATCTGGCTTGCGGGCCATGTGCCCTGAATACATTTTCCTGCCATGTGGGCCCCCCAGGCATAATCTGATGCATCCGTTGTTAGTGTCTGCCTGTCTGTGGGTAAAGTGAGTGTCTGTCCCTTGTTGTGGTGACAGGCCTGTGCCCACCATTGAAACTCCTGTTGCAGGCAGGGAATGAGGGTAATTAATGTTTTCAGGCTGTGGCAATGTTGAGTCCAAACACTTTTTAGGTACCATTGTAGTTTCCTCATATGCAGTCTGGCATATGGAATTAGCAGAATGCAGGATGCCATGAAGCCCAAAGCCTGCAGAATTTTTCTTGCAGATAACTGGGTCTTTGTTGTCAACATTTTGAAGTAAGAAGTCAGTTGCCTTTGTTTGTGCAGCATGAGATAAGCCATCTGGGCAGTTGTATTTAAGTTTGCACCCAGGAATATTATCGCTTGAGAGGGTACTAGTTATGATTTATTTTCGTTTACTGTGTACCCTAGGCAAATTACTAATCTTTTTACAAACGCCAGATGCTTTAGTAGAATGTCCTTGTTCTCTGCTTGAATAAAGCAGTCATCCAAGTAAGGATATATTTGAATTCCTCTTTGTCTGCAAAATGCAATTACGGGCGCCAGGCATTTTGTGAAGGCCCTGGGTGCAGTAGATATGCCAAAGGGCAGTGCAGAGAATTGGTAGTGCATTGAGCCAGCTATGAATCTGAGATATCTTCTGCAAGATTGTCTGACTGGGACATGCAGGTATGCCTCTTTTAGGTCCAAAGTTACAAGCCAAGCCTTCTTGCCCAGCATGGGCAGTAGCTGCTGCAGCGTCAACATTTTGAATTTTGGAACGTCCAGAAATGTGTTTAGAATAGACAGGCCCAGTATTGGTCTCCAGGCTTTGTCCTTTCTGGGTACCAAGAAAAGTCTTGAGTAAAATCCTTGTCCCTGCTCTTGTTGTGGTACTCGCTGAATGGCCCTCATGTCCATGAGGGATGAAACTTGCTTTTGTGCCTCTGCCCATTGATTGTGTGGCAGGTCTGGCATACCTTTTGCCCTTGGCAGGGTGTGAAAGTGGAACCTGTAGCCCTGAGACACTATGTTCAAGACCCATTTGTCCTGGGTGATCATGTGCCAATTTTGTGAAAAAGTGCTAGTTTTCCCCCTAAGGGGGCTGCCAAAAGATAAGTGCTTGGTTCTGGCAGAGGAAAGTCATTGGGACTGTTTCCTGTATGGCTGTGATTTGTCTTCTCCGCTTTTGGAGGTAGAAGCACCCCATTATTTAGGCCTGTATGAGCCTTGGGGTTGGGATCTGCCTCTGGGGCATCTGTATCTGCCTCTTTGTGGCCTGTCTGACACTAGAAAGGACCAATTCTTTGTAGGCCAGTTCCTGCTAAATCTGGGTGACTGCACCTGTAAGAAATCCTTAACTGTCTGCATAGATTTCACTTTGTCCTTTTTCTTCAAAACCTCTTCTGCTTCAACACCAAACAAAGTATTATGCTGTAATGGAGCATCTAATAATTTGGCTTTAACATGATCAGGTAGATTCTGTTCCTTTAACCAAGCATGTCGCCTAATGACAGAACCCGTAGCAGCGGCCCTGCAAGAGGCTTCCAGAGAATCAAAACCACATTGCAAAGTATGCTTTCCTACATTTCCTTGTTTTCTGCACATTCAGAATTTGTTAACATTTTCTGTTTAAGCAGTGACAATAAGTATTGCTGATATTTAAGCATATGAAATTGATAATTTAAAGCCCTCACAGCCAAGGTAGTAGAAGTGTAAACCTTTTTCCCCATCTGTCCAGTGCCCTTGAATCCCTATCAGAGGGGGATAGGGTTTTTGGCAGTGGAAGCCTTGACCCCTTTGGGACCCTGAGAAATAGTTTCTGGATCAGCAGTAGGGTTTTTATAAAGAAATTTATGTGAATCTGGAACCCTGTAGTATCTGTCTGGCTTAACAGGTGCAGGGGGTAAAGAGTCAGGGGACAGGCCGGACTCTGAAAATACATCATCTACAATGTCTAAAACAGGAGGGATAGCAAGAGGCCTGTGCTGAGATAGTAAAAGAAAATCTCGCCTTTTCTTAGATTCTGAGTAGTCTTGGCTCTCCCAGTGGAAGTGCTCCTTCATGGTATGCAGGGTTTCCCCAAAAGAATAATCCTCAGGAGGGGAGGCTGAAGGGATAGATTCTTCAGCATTGGAATCCTCATAGGGAGGGAGAGAGTATTCTTGGTCAGAAGAGGAGTCAGAGGAAATGGAAACCTGATCTGAAGATTCATATTCTGTCTCTTGCCTAGGCCTCTTCTCAGGAGGGGGATGGGAACCCCTGATCAAAGTAATTAGGTCTTCGGCCATTTTGAGAATCTGTTTTTTAGGCATGGAGGCCTGTCCATGGGCTTGCTGTACTTGTTTCTTTGTCTTTAGTAGTGCTTTAGTGTTTGCCTTTGAAGCTGTAGTTGGTTTTATATATAACCGTGTAGGCCTGAAAACACCCTTAAAAGCCGATGCCTGCTCAGCGGCTCCAGACCCATCTAAGGGAATATTTTCCAAGTGTCCAATACCTTGAGTTTCCAGAGGCCTAGTCTGCTCCACGTGGGAATCGGAAGCGGCCTGCGGCTTTGAGGTAGCAGGCGTCAGGGGCTGTGAAAGCACCTCACTGAGAACCGGTGAACCGGCGACCAGCTTAGAAGAAGCCTCATCGTCAGTTTTGGACCTCGGATGCCTGTCCTTTTCCTTGCATTTCTTGTGAATTGCGGTAGTTGGATGGCTATCCGATGACATTGTGTAATTAAATCTTCGGCCAAAGTAATGAAATGCAAAATTGTATCGACACTTAATAGTGCGTTGGTTAAATCTAGCACAAAATCTGCAATTAGCTACGTCATGATCAGGGCCTAGGCAAGCAATACAATAAGAATGGAAGTCCTTGGGTATTTGCTTCCCACAAGAAATACAATTATTAACTTTTTCTGACATTGGTCTGGAGCAAGAAAAAAGTTTCCCCAATGGGGTACTTAGCTTTAAATGAAGACTTCGGATCTGAAATTCAAACACGAAAATCTCAGGAGTTAGCCGACCGGCACTTGAGAATTGCTTCTGCTTCGGGCACCATGCGGCAAGAAAGACTGAAGAAAATGGCGTCAGCTGCATCTTTTATACCCCTGGCGCACTGACGTCAGGGAAGAGGTGACAGCAACCGACGCCGGACCAAGACTTTGGAATTTAGGCCGACTGCGGGTAGCCTGCCAGCAGGATAACCCAAGAGTAATGACTGCAACAGTGAAACACGATGAACATCTGCACCCACAGACTCAAAAAATGTTTATTTCATCATAGTTTGGTGTTTCCTACATTTTAACACCACTCTGGGACAATTTACAGGTTTTTAAATATTTTTATACATAATTTCTGAGTTTAACCACATGGGGTCTGGCATCTTGAAGTAATTCTGATTGTTTAGTCTGCCTCTAGGTATCCCACAAAGCAGTGCTTGTCTGTAAAAAGTTACATCAAGCAGGCCTCTCTCTCTTCCTAAAGCTCCTGTCACTGCATTAATTATACATGCATACACTGCTGTCTTTCAGTCAGTTGGCGTTAAGTAACATTTCATGCAGTTCAATGACCACTTAAAACACAAACAGTGCAAATGCAACAGAACAGACTTTCAAAGTGCTTTCTACTGCTGCTTCTTTTTAGAATGGCTAAACTGCAGTTTTTTTTTTTTTGTGAAGCCTGAATTGTACTACTTTGGCTCATCTCCCATCCCCCTTCACACCTAACTTCCCTAGCTGTCAAAGTGCTAAGGGTAATTTGAGCTGTTACCTGCTGTGATTGACAGCTCACAGTGGGAGACGACTCATGTACTGTTTCCTTGTTCTAGCCTTTACTTTCTGTATGGGTAGCGAAAGGACCAGGGAGCTTTGACATCACAGCATGGGTGGATTTTAAGGATGGTCATGGTGATGTCAGTTTGGGGAGGGAATTAGCCAGAAAACTACCTGTACTCAGTGGCCTTGATGACATCAGTGAATTGGAGACTTTTCCAGGGCGGGATAAAAGTTTTTTGAAAGTGAAACCACCACAGTACAGTAAGGTACTGTTCTAGTAGAGAGAAACAGTTGATTTAAAATATTTTAAATGCTGTGTTGTTTTTATTCATAGTAGGGACAATGAACAGGGAGAAAAAAAGACAGAAAAGTTGAGCATTTAATAACAGAATCCTGTTGTGTTCCTTTAACATTAATACTAAATAAGGATACAACAGCAAAGAGTAGACAAATTAGGAAATAATCAACACAGGTTAATACAACATCACACATTGCACTGACAATCATAATATTCCTTTAAGTAATTTCTAACCATGTCCTTGATGATTTAGATGTCACTGGTTTGTCAGACACTACCAAGCTGATCATTCCAAACAAACAAAATGGACAAGGAAGGATAATGTTCTGTCCTCTGAGAAAAGGCTCTGTTCTGAACCTATGTAGAGTACTGAAAGATACAGCTAAGTGAACAAGGGGAAATGAAAATCTCTTCAACATGGAATGGTTGTCCTAATAATGGACATAAATCTACAAGTAGTACTGTGAACAGAAGGGTGATGAGTAGAAGCCATCCTAGTCTGGCAAGCATAGAGCAGTACAGATCTCTGAATGGAGCAAGTAGGACAAAGTTATTAAGCTATAATGCCTAGGAGAAGAAACTGAAGCCACTTTAGGTTTAACGAAAAGAAGTTACCAGGAGGAAAAGTTTTACTTAAGCTGTGAAAATAAAACCTCTCTTCCAGTGGTTTACCAAGCTTCAGGACTTCAGGATCCAGGAACCTCACTGTCCCATGGCATAGTCCAGCTGAAAAGAGAAGCCTTGAGCAGCTTCAGGGTAGTTGCTGTTTTTCAAATGAATTTCCAGCCACATTATTTTATTTATTTATTATTTATTTATTTACATTTGTTAACCGGGAGAGTCCGACTGGACACAGGTCCATTTTCAGTGGAGGCCCGGGGAGAAAAGCTCCACATTAAGTATTATTTGCATTATACAGTTAAAAAAACATAGCATTTAAATATAGACATTAGTCCAGTTAAAGACGCAAGACAAGAAGAAAACTGATGTAAAACAGCTGTAGAGCATAGTACAATTTTAAAATATGGTGACATATTAAACATGGTTAAAATGTAGTTGAGATTCATCAGTGAACTATTGATACAAACTGTTTTTGAGGTACATAACAGCCATTAGCAGTTGTTGCTACAAGAAGTTAGTATTATGTGGTAGGTAGCTGGGAACATTAGTAGCCAAGCTTGCTAAGAGTAGGTTGTTGATAGGGGCTGAGAGAGGTAGTGGGTGGGGGGAGTGGATGGTATTAGAGGGGGGGGGGGTTGCAAGGGCATATCTGGCAAGTTTTGAAGTGTGATTTTAGTAAGGATTTAAAGTGGGTGCAAGAAGTTACAGAGGTAATTGAGGATGGGAGGGAGTTCCAGAGTTTGGCTATAGTGCAGGAGAATAAAGCTTCTCCAACAGAGTTAATGGTTCATGTGACCTGTAGGAGGTTTTTGTGGCTGGATCTTAGTGGTCTCATGGTTATGTAGGGTTGGAGTAGATTCTGGAGGGTTGGGACTTTTAGTGGTTGGTTTATTAGTTTGTGGGCGAGTGTGAGTTGGTACCATTGAAGGAGTTGGGGGAGCTCTAGCCAGCCCAGTTCTGCTAGTGACAGACAGTGGTGAGTATGGTAGGAAGCCCCTGTGGCGAATTTGGTGATTTTGTTGTAGCAGGTTTTGAACTTATTTAGATCACATTGTCTAAGGTTAGTAAATACTGGAGAGGCATAGAGTAGGGTAGAGATAAGATGAGAATTTGCTACTGAAATTTTCGCTGCTTTGGTAAGTAGTTGCTGATTTCTATACAATGCTCCTAGTTTTTTGTGCACTTTTTTAATGGTCATGGAAATGTGAATGTCAAAGTTCAGTTTATTGTCTGTTTCTACTCCTAGTAATTTGGTGTGTTCTGTAGGATGGATGGTGGTGTTGTCTTTTGCTGTGATGTTAAAGTAAGAGCTGTCTAGGGTAAGTTTGGTGGGTTGGAAGATTAGTAATTTTATTTTGTTTGAGGTGAGTATTAGTTGGGCATCGGATAACCAAGTTTCAATAGAAGAAAATGCTTCTTGTGTGACTTTTTGCAGTTCTGGGAGGGAGTGGGCTGTGCAGATGATGGTTGAGTCCTCTGCGTATTGTACAAGTGTGCCATGTGTTGTGGCTGAGGCTAGATTATTGGTGAAAATAGAGAAGAGTAGGAGTCCCAGGATGGACCCTTGGGGAACTCCTATGGAGACTGGTAGTTGGGGGGGGGATAGGTTGTCCTGCTAAACAACTGCTTGTTGGCGGTCAGATAGGTAACTCTGAAAGCAGTTGATGACTGGTTGAGAGAAGGATAGGTTATTGAGAAGAGAGAGGAGTTGTTTGTGTGGGACCATGTCAAAAGCTTTAGAGGGGTCTAGGAAGGTAGCTGAGGAGAGATAACCTGCATTTTTATTTTGTAGGACAGTGTTAGAGAAAGAGACTAAGGCGGTGGTGATGCTATGGTTAGTTTGGAAACCGTGTTGTGTGTTGGAGAGGAGGTTGTTAGCAAGGAGGTGATTTGAGACTTGAGAATGAATGCATCTTTCTAGTATTTTGGAGAGTGGCGAGAGAATAGCTATGGGGCGGTAATTGGTTAGATCTGTGGATGGGGTCTTCTTTGTGTAGGGGAATTATGTGTGAGACTTTCCATAGTGTAGGAACATTACTTTCTGACAGAGATCTGTTAATCAAGCGTGATACAGAGTAGGCTAGAGCATCAGCTGCAAGTTGAATGTATTCACCTGGGAGGTTGTCTGCTGCTAATCTGGTAGTTTTATGTTTAGTTAGTAGTGACACTGTTTTAAACATATAGACATTATGTGAGGTGATAGAGACAATTAAGTCCAAGAAAGGCACCAAACAACATGACCTTAGTCTTGGCACAGATGACAAATATTTGATGAGTGGGGAACTAGCCATATACACAGAGGCATAGCCATTGCTGAGTAGGCTTTCAGTAGCAATAATGATACAGGCTAAACAAAAGACTAACTTTTCTGTATGAAGGAATCTGGTGAGACCACAAAAGCCTTATGTTAAGTTATTAACAAGCATTGGGGTATACAGAATCAAGCCCAGAGGAGCCTTCACCAGGGACTACCCTTAAAGAAACAGAGCTAATCCTTTAATTTTACTTTAAAGGACCTTCTCTTAAGTAAATTTTACTAAGATAATTGTTAGGTTATATATCATTAAACATGCCCACTAGGATGTCATGAATAATTTATATCAAATTCTTCAGTCAGATCAACACAGTTGAGCCTTTTAGCAAGGTAATGGCCTCTATTCTTAATCTTTCTGTGGAGATATAGGATGATTATTACTGCATGGAATATCAGCATGACTGAGGCAAGAAGAGGAATAAACAAAGATGGAAGATAATGAATAGCAGTGCCCTCGGTCTAGGCAGAAAGTTACCAGACCTTGTAACGTTTAAGGAAGAACAGTCAGTTAATCTCATAGGAGTAACAGAACATCACATACCGAGAACTAAGAGACTGGGAAGTAGGCATACCAGGTTACGTACCACATAGAAGAGACAGTGTTCCCCATCCATTGTTACAGCCTCTGCAATTCACACAGCAATATCAAACTCATTCACAAATAAATCATCATTTTACAAATGGAAATTAGGATGCAATAAACGGAATACTTATTAAAACAGATACTATATAGATATATACAATATACTATATAAATATATAGATATTAATACTATCCTCATAGCCCTAAATATATCTGCTTACAGTACTATCATTGAGTTTTATGAAATTATCATTATGAACTTTGACATTTATGAGCATATACCATTAAGATGCAATTATACTGGTAAATTCAGCAGAAAAAAATTGTTGAATCATAAAATTAATTAGTCATATAATGGAAAAAAGATATTGCTTAGCTTTCAAAAACTGCCCAAATCTTAAAAATAATTCTAGAATAAACTAAGTACAGTAACTATTTACTTTTCTTTTCAAATCTTTCAGGTCTCACTAACTAGTTTGATTTCTAAGACTGAAATCACCAATAAGGTAGTCTTT
This sequence comes from Protopterus annectens, assembly GCF_019279795.1. Lineage (NCBI taxonomy): Eukaryota > Metazoa > Chordata > Ceratodontiformes > Protopteridae > Protopterus > Protopterus annectens. The sequence continues at coordinate 1,692,965,805 of NC_056725.1, read as the reverse complement.
AAATGCATCAATAAAAAAGGAAAACTGCACATGTAACTTATAACCTATAAATAGTAAACTGATCATCCAGCCATATCCAAAAAGAAATGTACTCGCAGGAAAATAACGTGCAGATTTCACAAAAAAAAGAAGACATTTATACTAAAATATTGACATAAGAGGAGGCATCCCTTATATAACCAGAGATATAATAACCGCTGCCTTGATTAAAATTAAAAATGCATGCCTCCGCTGCACCAGAAAACACAGCCAGTGGTTTCCAAAGCAAACTCACTGAAAAATAACCCCTTCCGGCTGTGGTAAGCAAAATGTTAGCAGGTGAATGTGTCCCTGACCTACGACAACAGGCTGTAGCGTACCAGTTCACAAAGGGAGAGCATGGGTCAGATAAGACAGCAGCAATTTCAGACTTATCAGCATAGCCAAGTTCTGTCATAAAGTTCAAATTTAAATTCAGGTTTAATAATGTGCTTAAGCTTAAACACACTGACAGTATTTTAGTAGGATAAAACAAAACAAAATAAAAATAATAACGATGATAATAGTAATAATAACGACAATAATAATAATATATACAAGTAAATGCAATAAAATTACAAATGAATCAAACATATGAAGTAAAATATATTAAGAGAAAAGGGTGCATAGTTACATGCAATGAATACCACACAGGTCAGTAAGACCGATAAAAACAACAATGCTTTAAGAAATGCTTGAACCCACCCAGAGTGCTATACTCAGTCAACCACCTGTATAGTATGTTACAGACATGCAAGCATTGATAAGCAAATGCTTGAAAGCCAAATCATTCAAGCAGCACCATTAGATGTGCTAACAGTGGTGGCTAAGCACAGGAGACAAGGTGGCTGCCACTATGTGAGAAGATCTCACAAATAAGGAGGACCCAGAGCATGTAGGGCTAGGTTGTCCAAGACTAGAGCCTTTGCTATAACATTCTAATGATGGTAGAATGATGATACCCCCGTAGGAACTGGCATTATGTGATGGTAACATGATACCCCCATAGGAACTAGCATTATGTGATGGTAACATGATACTCCCATAGGAATTGGCATTATGTGATGGTAACATGATACCCCCATAGGAACTTGCATTGTGTGATGGTAACATTATACTCCCATAGGAAATGGCATTATGTGATGGTAACATGATACCCCCATAGGAACTGACAATACGCCATGGTAACATGATACCCCCATAGGAACTGGCAGTACTGATTGTAACAAGATATCCCATTAGGAACTGTCATTGTATGAGGGTAACATGAGATCCCAGTGGGTAGCCAGGTTGTAAAGTTCTGCACCACTTGCAAGTAGTCAACATCACAGTGTGGACCCCTGGGTAGTGGATATTACAATAATCCAATAAAGAGGAAACCCCTGGGAGGGTGAAATGCAATGGATGGAATAAGGTGCTTGATGAAGTGATGTTCCTGAGATGAAAATAGGGTGATATGAAAAATGCTGAAATCTGGGTATTTAAAGTCAGCTGGTTGTCAAACAACACCCAGACCTTGTACCTTTTACGTAAATTCCACTTTGTCACCAATATAAATGATATAAGGTGAGGCAGACAAATCCTGCACATGGGAAGAACAGCCATAACAACCATCGTCAAGGTGCTGAGTTTCAAGGACTTCATAACTGACCATTAATAGGTGCAGATATACAACTAACATTAGAAATGGGTTCCTGAGGAAGACACAGAGTTGTGTGTCATCTGTATGATAATAATATTGCAAACCTTTCCTCTGGATAACATCTACTGATAGAAACAAATAAGGAACCCTTTGGCATTTCCCAACTAAGACAGTAGGACTTAGAAGAATTAACCCTAGACCCAAATCCTTATATATTCCAAGAAAGGTAGGAGGCAAACCAATCTAGTACAACACTGGTAGTACCACAGTTATGTTGTTAACAGTTGAAAATGATACCATGAGCTACCTTGTCAGATGTAGATAGAGATCCAGTAAGACTAGAATAGAATATCCCCCTTGCTTTGCATGATATGTGTTAATCCTAACCCTAAAGCAGTACCTATCCTAACATCAGCCCTACACATTACCTTATGAATCACCCTTTCCCTAATCATATCATTAGTCAGAAAAAGTTGGTCTGGTGTTATTGTTAGAGTTTTTTAAGTTAATCAATGCAAAAATAGAACATTTTCCTTTTGCCATCAGCTGAGTTTGACCTATTTGGTGTTTTTGGTCAAATGTATTTCAAGTTATAGATGTCAGCTGGGTTAGTGTTAATTATTTAATCTAAAATTTGTTAATACACTTGTGTGGTCTATCTATCTATCTATCTATCTATCTATCTATCTATCTATCTATCTATCTATTTATCTATCTATCTGTCTATATCTATAGTCATATTCCCAAGGATTCATAAAAAACCCTGGTGCTCACCTTCGATGTTTCCATAATAAAGTGTTTTTGGATTCTGTAGAACCCTGGTGCTCACAGGCCATGTTTCCACAATAAAGTATTTTTGGATTCAGAGATGTTAGCAGCGATGAAGAAAGATCTCATTATTGGCTAATTTAAACTGTCTCTGAATTGCCATTAACTACCATGACTGCTAATCAGCACTGCCCCCTGGGGTAGTTAACAGTGGTGGCCAATTCATCATGTTAGCACAGGCACCCCTCATTCACTCTCCTGCACACAAACATTCAGACCACAAACCCCATACCAGGCCCTCTTTTGTCAGAACATTCCCAAAAATGTCTCCTTTTTACCTGATCTTGTAACTCACTAATGATTATAGTGTGTCATTAATACCAGATATTCGAGTTTCATACTTCATAGCCTGCAGTAAATGCATGCTAGTGCCAAAGCTGTTGTTTCTTTTTATATAAATGAACATTTATTAACAGACCACAGTCATTGGAAATAGTGTAGTTCATATGCGTGATGCACTAATAACACTTCTTCAGCAGTTGCTCCTTCAAGAACACATAAGAACCCCCCCTCAGGAGTTACCCCTCTATTTCCCCCATCAAATTTGTATACAAATGGGTGCAATCCAGTACATATTTAATTTTAAAACAAATTTCCAAATAAAATTTTCAGCAGTGCCAAATAGAACTTTACCCACAAAGAACAGTCCATATACTTGATTCACATAATTAATTTTCAACATTATTTGGCCTACTTATTTCCATTAAACCTTCAGACTCTAAATCTAATACATCCAGGACAAACTGGCCTGATGATTACACTGTCTAAATATTCAGACAGTACCATTTAGTAGCATGTTCATCTAATTACCTATTTCACTGGTGCCATTTTTAAACATGTCTCCTTTCCATTGCCTTGCTCAATTATCTTTCCTACTTAAATCACCTGTTATTTCAATCACCTCCTCAATCCTAGGATGTTCCTATGATCTAATGTCCTTCATTTTCTTGTTACTGCCTCTTTAGCTACTAGCATTACTTGGGTAAATAGGGCTTGTCCGGGCTTTGGTCCATAGTACTTTATCTCCCAACTCAGTAATATCAGTGCTTTTGTCAGCATCACTCAATTACCCTATAGCTTTTTCAGCATTTCCAGTAATACCCTCTTAAAGTTATCCAGTTGTCTACAATCACAGAATATGTGTTACCAGTTACCTTCTTTCTGAGGAAACATCTTCTGCAATTTACTTGTTGAGTAAAAATACCTATGAAGAGACTTCCATGCAAATTTTCTAAATTTCCTTGACTTAACAATATATCTTGCTACCAGCCATATATCTTTCCATTGCTGTTCTGTAAACTGTTTTTCTAGGCTCCTACCTCATCCTGCTGTATTTCTTCTGCCTGCTCTATGTGCTTCCATATAATGTGATATACACCCTATTCATTAATTTTACATTTGAGGCGCTCTCCATTACGCATTCATTCAGCAGTTCCACTATCTCTGACTTATTTATTAAATATATTTTCTGTATGCTTTCCTATATTCTCTAATCAACTGCATTTATTTTATCTTCTCATTCTGCCCCAACTCAAAGTCTGCCCTTACTTCCTCCCAGGACTTTGAACTCCCATCTTACAGTAGTTGTTTCCTACTCTCCCGCATTTTTTTGCTGTCATTACCCTCTCATTGTTTCTTCTGTTAGTCTCTTCCATATCCATTGAGGCCAGTTTTGTTTCTGCTTTCTGTTACGTCAATATAATTCCTACTGCCTCAAATATGTACCTCTCTTTATGCTTAGTCTTATCCAGACAACAACTTTGTGCACAGAACCCTATTCAGTTCATTTCCTCTCCCTTTTCAACTTGTCTGAAAAACATGTTTCCATTTGGGGGTACCCTTTCGACTTTCTACTTTGCATTTCATATACCAACTTCATCTGTGTTGCTATATAATAGGTCTCAAGATCTGGCAGACCTAATCCTCTAGGCATTTGAGGCAACATTAATGTTTCCTGCTTTACCATGAATCTTTTCCCCTCCTAAATAAATTCCTTAATTTCTTGTTCATTTTATCACAGACTATTTTCTCTGGTATTGCCAGAAATGCTTGCCCTACATATAGTGCCAAAAGGACCTCAAAACATTTTCACCATTTGAATTTTGCAGTCTCTATCCATAAACACCAACTTCCATTACTCTATTTTACCAGCTACATTCCCCACAAGTTCATTCCACATTTCTCTAGCTGTCTTGCCCACATCTCTCTCTAAACAAACCCCTAAATACTTCATCCTCTGCTGTCCTCAAAGAAATGGGTATTCCTGCTCTAAGTCATGGGGTAGGGCATAGTTACGTATAATTGCTTTAGTTTTTGTTTCATTACTTTTGTTTCCTGTAAACTTCCCATACTGCCTCAGCTTGGGTCACACGTCTGTTGGGATCAGGGATATAAATCAACATGTTGTCCACAATTTGTTTCTTGCCCTATAAACTAGTTATACAAAACCTATTAGTCTAGGAATGTTCAAAGTTTATAAGAGGAATAATTGAAATCCATTCCTGATTGTATTTCTTTGTCCCTCCATTAATTTTGTCTTTGTCTAAATTCCTTGTTCTATGAGGATGAGAGGTATGCCCTTTCCCTCTCTCTCATAACTCAACAACTGTTGCAAGCAATGGATAATGCCTGAGATCCTCATTATATTGCAAAATAACCTTTTTTTCACTTAATTCTCAGGTAGTGCAGCAGGTTAATGCTGCTATTTCCTTATGTTGAGGATGCAAGGTTCACAACCTTCCCCCTCCTTTATAATTTATTTATTTAACATTTGTTTACTGGGAAAGTCCTACTGGGACAGATCCCATTTTCATCAGAGGCCCAGGGAGAAAAGCCCCAGAGGCATGTCTTTGGAATGTGGGAGGAAGCCAGAGAACTTGAAGGAAACCCACGTAAATGCAGGGAGGACATGCAGACTCCATACAGAAAGCATCCCAGCCGAGAATCGAACCAGAAAACCTCTTGCTGTGATGTGACAATGCTAAGAACTGTACCACTGTGTTTTTTTTTTTCCTAATTTTAGTTTTTATTGACAGTGGTGCAGTGGTTTGTGTTGTCGCCTCACAGCAAGAGGTTCTCTGGTTTTATTCTTAGCTGGGGTGCCTTCTGTGCAGAGTCTGCATGTTCTCCTGCATTTGTGTGGGTTTCCTCCAGGTGCTCCGGTTTCCTCACATGCAAAGACATGCGTCTTGAGAATTTCTCCCCAGGTCTCCACTGAAAATTGGCTCCATTCCAAGTCAGGCTTTCTCAGTAAACAAATAATAAATAACTAAATAAATAAATAAAATTCACATTTTAACAATGGAGTCTAGTGGTGTCACAGCGATATAATATCCTCTGTGTGAGTTGGGAAGGTGAAGGGTTTAGATAACTTTTAGTGCCCTTAAGACACACTTTTTATAGTATTCCTGGTGTCTGGCAATTCCCCATGATCCACATTATATTTAAGTGCTGTTAAGGCATGATCTGACAAAGTTCTCCCTGGTATCTAGTGATTCCCACCCAGTCATTGTTATGTTTAATTCGCTAAGGCATGATCTGTCAAAGTTTCCCCTGGTGTTTAATCATTCCCCTTACCCAACAATCTTGTAGAGTTTGCTGTCTAGAAGAGTGTGTATACACACACACACACACACACACACACACACACACACACACACACACACACACACACATTCACACATTCATTCCATACAAGCGCATACATATACACACACACATACAGCCACCTCCAACCTGATCGCACACATGGACATACTCACCCATACACCTGTATACACATGCACACACACATACACACACATATTTAATGCACCCCTTCACTAACCACCCTACTGCTACCTCCCAAGAGGACACACTCACACATACATTCATACATGCAGCTTCTCACATACATACACACACACACCTGACCTACCCCCTCACTATCCCCACTACTACTACCTCACAGGAAGACACACTCACACATACAGTCACACATGCTGACATACATACATTCAAACACACACACTGACACATATATTCACACATGCAGCTCCTCACAAGCACTCAGACACACACACACACACACACACACACACACACACACACACACACCTAACCAACCGACTCAGTAACCTCCTTACTGCTACCTCCCAGGAAGATACACTCACAAACATGCTCACAAAAGCAGCTCCTCACCTATATACACACATATATAGACACACGCACACACACACACACACACATGTATACACACACACACACACACATATGTACACACACACACATACACAGACACACATGTACACACACACACACACACACACACACACACACGTGCGTGTGCAGACACACACATGCACACATACACACACATGCGCACACACGCACACACACCTAACCTACCCCCCTCATTAATCTCCCTACTACAACCTCCCAAGTAGACACACACAGACACACACAGTCACACAGAAGCAGCAACTCACCTACACACATGTACACACACACACATGTACACACACACACACACACATGTACACACACACACACACACACACACACACACACACACACACACACACACACACACACACACACACACGTACACACACACCCTAACACTACCTGACTGCTATACTCCTGGTACTTCCCAGACTCTTTTCTCTGGTCTTGCCAGAAACACTTACTTATAGAAAACTTTGTAATGCTTTTCAAGTGCTGCAACTGCATCAGAACCATCCAAGCTAAAATAAAAATATTTTCTTGATCTACTGCACTTGTACATGCTTTATACAGTGATCACTATTGTTTTTGATCATTTTTAAATTTTGTGGCAAAATGGTAATTTCTCTTTTTGTTGGCTTTTTTTGCTCTGTTTGCCTCCAAGTCACCTTGCAGAAGGGTAAATCAGCCAGGGGCTTAGTTTTTGATAGTTGTTTGTTGTTTAATCTGCACTTAAGAACTGCCTTTGCAGTGTTTTTACACTAACAAATTCCAGGATCTTGTGACAGATGGTGTTTACCTGGTCTCTCTGAGTTGGGAATCACTCCAGGGAGATCAAAGTGTAGTTGTTTATTGGCTAGAGGGCATAGGAGTCAGTTTTCAAGCTTTTTTCCTCCACTATAGATCAGACAAGTTTGTGCAGAGATGCCCACTGAACAGCTGTGGTTAGTAGTGCCCTGTGTAGCAGCAAATGCCTAGACAGTAAAATTTCCCTATAAAATTAGTATTAGGCCCAAAACCTGTAAAACAGTGTGGCATTATGTGGAATTAAGCATAGAGCAGCTAGCTTGCACATGGAATAGCACTGCCTTATTCTATCACTGTATAACATCTTGCCCTTAACCCCAGATACTGCCATAGGAGGTCCTTTTTAAGACCCAATCCTTAATCCTAAACAGCCCACCCTATTACAGGACTGGGCAACATGCATATGCAATTTCTAAATGTGTCTGTGGTCAACTTAGTAGATTTGGGCATCTTAAGATAATGTAGCAATTGTTCAGACAGCCAGTTAATCATTAAAGAAAATAACACAGTATGTGAGAGATGTAAATACACAACCTCCTTGGAGTCAAAAATCTTGCATACAAATGAGGTTGTCAGGAATACCCACACTGTATCCCTCACACACTGCTCACCACATGCATAGATTGTCTTATGCTGAGGCACTTAAAAAAACCTTCCCAAATCTCAAAGACCCCCAAAACCAACTAAAGGTAACATTACTCCTCAGCAGTCACCAAAATTCACATCAACAGCAACACCTAACATCTCACATAAGCCTATACCCAATGGTCCCCCATGAAAAAAGCCCATAAGGCAAGAATATACTTTACCCAATACTCATGTTGCACCCCCCTCTTTCCACCATGCCGTGTCCTCATTAGTGAGGTCAGATCACAAAGCTGTCTCCTTTTAAGTAAAAATCAACCCAGAAAACCCAGCTAAACCAGTAACAGGAAATGTTCTAAGGCAAACACTCTGTAAAATGACAGTTTGTCAGAATTTGAGGTCTCCCCCTTACCCCAAGAACACATCTAGCTCTGCCGAATTATTCACAGAGTCCCTATATAAACATGTGAATGGCTGCATAGAGGCTGCCATACCTATCAGAAATAAACTCAAAACAAACACTTAAAACAAACATCACGTGGAGAATCCTCATCTAAACAGGATATGTGATAAAAGAAGAAAACTTATGGCCAACATCAGGAAGAGCAAACCCCTTAAAGACAAGTACTGTCTTATACAAGAAAGTAAGATTTCTAATTAAGTCCAACAAGGTCATTTATGAGGTCAGGATAGCCTTGCAGGTTAAGGATAATCACAAGGCCTTGTTCAACTATGTCTAGAACCTTAAAAGAAATACAACAGTGTGCTGGACTGATGATGAGTGGTACTACCTTCATCAATCAGGATGACAAAGCAAATCTACAAGCTGATAAATTCAGCTCAAACTCCATCCCCAACTCCTCTCCAGCTCTATCAAGTAACCCCCCCCCCCCCCCCAGCATACTACCTCCAACTATTAGCAGGGACCAGGTGCTGGCAGCAGTCACTAAAGTCAAGAACACCACTTCCATGGGTCTCAACAATATCCACAGCTGCCTTGTGAACAGTCTAAAACACAACTTATCGAGATTACTTGAGGCACTCTTCAACTACAGCCTTGAAATAGGCTGTGTTTCAAGTAAATGTAAGACCACAACAGTCATTCTCCCTCTATAAGGGTGAACCATCAACTGCAGACCCATCTGTCTATCAAGCTTACTATTCAAAGCCATAGAATGAATTATGGAAATGATAAAAAGGACATTGCCAACTTATAGGCATTGGACCCATCCAGATTTTGCTTTGTTAAGGGAAGGTCATGCCAACTTAACCTGGTAGATTTTTCTGAGAGGGCCACCAAGGCAATGGATGAGGGTAAAACACTGCATACTGCATGTTTTGACCTAGGCAAGTTAAGGCATGAGTTGTCATAGTTTTCCCTAGTTTCTAATAGTTCCCAGCCAATCCCTGTTATGCTTAATTCACTAAGGCATGATCTGTTAAAGTTCTCCCTGATGTTTAATTATTCCCCTGATCCAACAATGTTGCAGGAGCTACTGTCTAAGGAAATGTATAGGTATGACAGCACCCAGTGCCCACCCCCCCACCTCACATGTATTCACAGATTCATTCCGGGTTCCTATCACGTCATTGAACTTTTACAAGTTCGAACCACATATGGTCAAGACCATATGTTCGAATTTGTAAAAGTTTGAGTGTGTGAATGGAAATCTCCATAGGTGGAGGTTTCCATTCACTTCAATGTGATGCGATCTCGGAGTTGGTATACTTAAGTAGCGGGGGGTGTGGGGAGTACAGGTGGGGCTTGCCCCCCTGATTACAACAGTTTATTCTGTTGTCCATTGTCTTTTTTTTTTTTTAGGTAGTCAAAGTTATGTAACTTCGAACACAATGGTTCGACCATTAGATGTTCAAAGTTACGTAACTTCGACTATGTAATATAGACCCTTCATTCCACAGACATACACAAACAGAGCCATCTCCCAACCCAATCTCATAATGGATAAACATAAACTTTTGGTCATGTTCATTGCCACAAGCAGCCAGGCACAGCTGTGCTAATTTATGGAGAGAGAGAGAGAGAGAGAGAGAGAGAGAGAGAGAGAGAGAGAGAGAGAGAGAGAGAGAGAGCACATGGCTAATTAGCATATAGCATATTTATCCCTCCTCTCCCAGATTACCTCATTAGCATCTGCTACAGAGACAGACCATCACAGTGCTGTACGTCTTCAGGCAAAAGTACTACTGTGGTGCTGTCTCCGAACACAAAAAACATACAGTGAGGTGTACTGGGAACTTTTCTGAATTTCACTCATTACCTTTTAATATGTTAAATGTTTTAGGCAGTAAACACACCTGCTTTCTTCCAAAAACTTAACTTTCATGTATAAAACCTGAACATGCTTATCTTTTGCTAGGAAAAATAATCAATGGTAAAATAAACAAATCTTGCAGTAAAGCAATAGTTCAGTACAGCTGCAACCACAACTAAGTTTTCTTCTTTCAGCATTTCCCAGTTAGGGGTCACCACAGCAGATCATCTGTCCGCTCATGATTGGCAGTGGAGTTTTACGGTGTCGAGTTGCCAGCCTGGCATGCAACCTTCCACAGAATGCATACACACACTCACACCTAAGGCCAATTTAGAGTGTCTAATCCACCTACCGCATGTCTTTGGGATGTGGGAGGAAACCCACACGACCACAGGGAGAACATGCAGACTCCGCACAGAAGGCACCCCAGCCGAGAATCAAACCAGAGAACCTCTTGCTGTGAGGCGACAACACTAACCGCTGCACCACCGTGGCCGCCCGCAACCACAACTAAGTACAGATGCAAAATCTTGTAATAACAGCTACAAGCCTGTCTGGGCTGCACTTTTTGTGGACAAGCCTGTAAAATAAAAGCCTCTTGCATAATTAAGGTCTTTTCCACAAAACAAAAACTCCATAAGTGCAGATCCAAGGAAACTGTTACTATTATCCCAACAAAATGTACAAGTTTCTTGCATCATTTAGAGTAATAACACAGTATTTTACTAGAGTCTTTGTAGTACAATGCAGGTAATTTCCCAGAGCTCAACTACTGGGCCTTCCCCTAGCACAAGCCGACCAGACTCCCACATCAGATCCAATGACTCTGGTCTCAGACAGTATTTCTTCACCTCAATAAACCTAAAAACACAAGCTGTTCTGATCTCTCTGGACTTCCAATGGTTTCTGCCACCTTGACTTGCTTTTTTTCTTAAATCAGAGCAAGTTAGTACTAGTTTACTCATCTGGAAACCTAGGTATTCTGGTTTAAAAGGGCCAGTCACCATAACTATGCATGCATGACTTTTCCCAAGTAACAGCTTTCTTAACATTCTTATGTAACCTAAGTATTCTCTGTTAGACCAAATTACAAAAAACTACCCTTTCCTTGTCCAGTCTGACTTAGGCAGCCAGCCAGTGGAACTAGCATGCTGCGTTACAGATGACCGGCAGCCTTGATCCCACTGGCTTTGAGCAGTCTAGAAGGTGTGTGAGTCCTAGACAGATCCTGTCCACACTGAGATCATGAGCACAGGGCAGGGTGATGTAACTACAAACAGAATAAATGTTACAATGGAGCTCAGTTGCATGACTTTACTTTCCCTTCTTTCTGCTGATGAAGTCACTGGCAGGGGATATGATCTGTGAAAATGTGAACTCCCTGCCCAGAAGGTAATAGTGCAAGCAGTGTAAGGCCCACTTTATGGCCAAATGCTCTCTTTCAAAGGAGGAGAACTTAGCTTCTGTTTTATTAAGTTCCTTAATACAGTAGCACACTGAATGTTCCTCATTACCACCATTCATGCTAATATGGCTTCCAAGCCAAAATGTAATGCTTTTGTACAGACAACAAATGATTGGGAGAAATCAGGGGGCACCAGAACAGGTTCTGCACAGAGGCAGTGCTGGAGCTTCTGGATAGTCATCTGGGCTTCTGGATCCACCTGACTCGCTCCAGTAACTTCCCATTAGCGAGGTTGGTAAGGGTACACACTATGGAAGCAAACTGCAGAATAAATTTATGTTAGCAACTGGCCAGTCTGAAAAAGGCTCTTATTCGTTTCTTAGTTTGAGAAATGGTCCAGTCTCTAATCACTCCTTATTTTACATTTGGGGAGCTTAAATGGGAGTCCAGCTTGCTTCAGTGAATTAAGCGCTGCCTGCACCTCGGACAGATTGGAATCTCAGTGTTCTAAATGGATGACAATACCATCCAGGTAGCCTGCTCGATAAGCTTGCGAGGCTTCAATACTTTATCCATCTGCCTCTGAAATGTTGACAGAGATCGGATCTATATTAAATCAACAAATACTTAAAAAAAGCGAATGCTGATTTATCAACCCCATGTAAAAAAGCTTACAATCCCGAACACTCGGAACAGCGATTGTTTTCCCAGGGAAAAAAATTGCTGTTCCACAAAAAAAATAAATAAATAAATAAAAATAAAAACTTCAAAACATTACATGAAGTGGGGGTCTTTGCCCCCCCCCACACCCCCCTACTTAAATATACCAACTCCAAAATCGCACTACAGTGACAAAAATGGCAAAGTAACGTAGGCGGCCAAGTGATTTCTTTCCCAGGGAAAGAAATCACTTATATGCCGTTTCACTATTTTGCTGTTTCGTGCTTTCAAGTTCGATCAAGATGCATTCGAAGGATTGCGTCTTCGATTATATAATAGGAACCCCAGAGCTCTATGCAGGCCAAACTGTTAGACCATATACTGGAAGAACCTGCGAGCTCTGAAGAATGCTGTCTTCCCTTTACTCTCATCATTCAAGTGAGTTTGCCAGTACTCTCTCAGTTTAAGTTCTCTAAGTGGTTTGGCTTTCTAATACCAGGATAGGAACGATCCCCATTCCTAAGTCAGGGCACAATTACAGCTTATAAAATTAGTATTGTTTCTGTCTTTGATGTTAGCTAATAGTGTTCTTCTCAGCACCCACAATGAGCCCATAATGTCCTCCCTCTTTAATTCATACAGGATAACGTACTGGTAGCATATTTAAGTACAGCTGTAAATTCTTTTTTATTAGACCTGTTGCTCATACTGCTTTTGGAGCTATCTGGGTATCTTTCTTCCATATTGCTCATTTCTGCTTGGAAATACTGGTATTTTATGTCTTTGTGTCTCTCTGTACATAAGACATTGTAATCACTGGGTGTTGGAATTTAAATGATCAATGTTACTGTTGTCTTTTTTTCATGGAGTAGTATATCAGTTTTATTAAACATCTATTTGTTGGTAATGGATGATTCTATGTGATATAAACTTCATCATTCTATATAAAGCTTTGTGAATCATGTTTCCAATGCTTCTTAGCTACTTCTATATTGTAATGTTTGCACAAACCCCAGTGCAACAATCTTTCCACATTATTTTCCCTTTCAGTATACAGGCTGTCTGCCATGAGTATATTACACCCAGCAAAAAACTGTGTGACTCCTTCCAGTTCTGTTTTATAGAACCTGCATTTATCTGTTTCTCCAACCTTCTCAATGGACTTTATAAACCAACATGTATGGAGTCCACTATCCTGATTCTTTATTATCAACTTTTCATCTTTTGGTTTCACTTCACTTCTCCTTAACTATTTCTGTATCAAATCTTGGTCAACATGGTGCTGTTCTAGGAGCTCTCTGTGCTTGTCACTATAGTTATAGATTTTCCAATTTCCTTCTCATCTGATCTTTTTCCTTGTTTTCCTTATATTCTTTTTGTGTTTGGCACATTCAGTTGCTGCTTGATTTTTGTCTGCTTCTGGTTTAATTTCCATCCCCACTTAATACTGAAGTGCTTCTGCTACACTAAATAAAGATTTCATCTTCGACTTCTTCTCTTCATGCTTTAAAATGTTCACTATGTTTGGATTTGATAAGGTCAGCAGACATTTATACAATCCCACAATTACTGACCTATACATGTAATCAATTTCAAGGAGGCCCATACCTCCTTCAGAGTGAGGAATATACAGTTGTGGTATACAATAATTTTTACATCTCATTTGATAAGCATGAACCGTTTTTCTTGTTTTTATGTCAAATTGATTCAATATTTTTTGGGGTCATTCAGTTACACTTTGATTCAATACTTTTGGGGCTATTCAATCATGCCAAAACTACAAGTTAGAACAGAAAGAGATAATTGATTTATAGCTTGGACTTTGTTCCTACATGTCAAGGCAGTGTTCAAGATTAGTTTTAGTCTTCTAAAGTATTGCTTACTGAAATTTATTCTCATTTGTTCATGTTTTATTGCTGATCCTTCTACTATTCCCAAATATTTATATACTTCCTCCTGCTCAAGTTCTTATATCGTATTGCTGTCCCAGGTTGATATTTTCTTGGTACTGCAACTTTCCTTTTTTAAAATGCCATTTTTGCAAATTTATCAAGACCAAATGTCATTCTTATATTATCTGAGAAGGTTGTACAGGTGTGCTTTGAACATCTCACCTGATCAACTATACGGTTTTAAGTCATCCACAAAAAGTAGATGACACATCTTTAAAAAAGGTTGGTTTCTGAGAGCCAAAATGTAATCATAACCTAATCTGTTAAGTAAACAGTTTAATGGGTTAAGGGCAAGACAAAAAGGGTGCAGTCACAACGAAGCAGCCTGGAATATTCCCCCTTTGAATGTTTATATGAGATAATAATTTGCCCTTTTTCATGGCTCAACTGCAGAGTGGTTTTCCACTGTTTCATGATCACTGTAATGTAATTGATCAATGTGGCTATATCTTATACATCTGGAAGTATTCTTTTATCTATCTACACATTTTGAAGTATTCTTTTATCTATGAATGTGGATGCTGTTGAGTGTATTTTTTGGAATCTATCTAAAACAATTCCAGTATGGATTTATAAATACTACTGCTACTAGTACTACTAATACTAGTAACAAATGATCCTTTGCTCCATATGACTTTCTTTAATTTATTTTTTTTAATAAATAACTATAAATTCTGTCAGCATAAATTTCAGTAAATAATTTGTATATTGCCAGAAGGCAATTTGATTTATAGTTCTTATGATGGTTTGCTGGTTCACTTTTAAAAAGGAGTAGCATTTTTCCTGTTGTTAACCAGGTTCGTGTTTGATATCCAGATAAGTAACTCTCACTTAGGGCTAAATCTTCTGTAAAGATGTTGATACTTTTGGCCAAAGTTAGGTACTTCTTCTAAGCCTAGAAATGTTCCAGTTTGATGCTTTTCTTAATTTTGTCTCAATTCCTCTAGCCATTACTCCATTCTCTACATCAGAGCTCCTTGCAAATTCATCATCTTTGTTATGTTCCAACATAATCTTCATAAATACTTCTCCAAAAGTGTCTTTTTATTCTTTTTTGGTGGTGTTTCTGTTCCTTTTACTTTGTTTCCCAGTTCTTCATACAACATTTTTGGGTCATCAATAAATTGCTTACTTTATACTTTTCCTTTGTATTTATCTGCATATCTTCGAAGTTTTTTTCTGCCTGTTCTAATATTTGTAGCTTAGTATTAGCAATATGTTATGACAAATCCTGGTCTGTTTTAATTTTTTGATAATCTGTTCCCTTTTCTGTATTCTTCTAACAGTGACACCTCTTGTATTAACTGCTTTACAGTTTTCCAAAATTTAAACAAACATACTACGGAAAAATAGACTAAAGTTTAAGGCAAAGACAGACACTCAAAACTTTCACGTAAAAAAACAGGTGAGGTTTATTATTAAGTACTTTTCATCCAGTTGTATAACTTGAACTTCTTCAGATAAAACAATACATTCTTCCCTTTAAATACCCCTCCTTTTTCTGTCATGTGATCATTGCAAACAGTCTCTTAAAGAACACTTAGTAAAAACACATTGTTTAAAACTATTCAGTACTTACAGCATTAATTTAATACTGAATATATATTCCATTGCTATGTTTTACCTTTTCAAATTCTTTAATTTTAACAGGCAATAAATTGAGCACATATCATTGAGGCCAGGGGCAGTACATGCATTCAATCGTACTTGGCATAGTAATTCTAACTGCTCTAAAATTACTGCTGTAGGTCCACCCCTCATGTCTATTAGGGCCTGATCTATTACCCGAAATGTAAAGATATGGTTAGGATTTATATTAACTTGTTTAGCTAGTACATTCTCTATTTTATTTTTATTGATGCTGTATATACGTTCATAAATTCTCTCTTTAAATTTGTGTTCAGTTTTTCCAGCATAGAACGAAGAGCACTGTTGACATTTAGCAAGGTAGACCACCATTTTAGAATTACAATTATATTTATTGTTTTTTTTTCAAAATTCTACCATTAATCTCCACACTGTGCCCTTCTTCTCTATATTTACAGTATGAGCAACTACCAGACTTGAACGTTCCAGGGTTATTATGCTTCAATATTTTCCTACCCTCTAATAAGTTCTTCAAGTTCATACCCCTCCTATAAATTATTTTTGGGCTTGTCCCTACTTTTCCCAATATTTCTCTGTCTTCCATAAGTAAGTTCCAGTTGTTATTTAAGATTTTTCTGATATTATAAGCTTCTGAATTAAATGTCATTATAAATCCAATATTATAATTAATATTTATTTCTCCGACTACACTCATTATTGTTTCCCCAACTTGTAGGTTCTCTAGACTAGTAATAGTAATATTTTGGCAGTATATTTTCTCTCACTATTTTTTATTTTATTTTATTCATTTACTTATTTTTTTAAAGTAGATAGAGAAAATATACTGCCAAAATATTTCGGAAGAAAACATATTCAAATACCTTCCTGAACTATTCAAGTGCACATCCCCACCACCAGAAAAGATCAGTGGTGAAGGGACAACTTGTGAGAGCTGCGAGGATGGTATCTATGGGTCTATATTAAAATACCAAAACCTCACTTACGCGAATACCTAAATGCCGACACATAAATAGCGAACCGTGAAAACACCGAATGTCCTGAAGCACGAAATTCGAAATATCGAATTGCCATAGTTGGCCAACCCCACCACCCGCTACATACTACCTACCCAAACAAAATAAATAATCCACACTTCCCCATATCTACACTTCACCCATATATCCCATATCCTAATCAAACATTCACTACACACAAATGTATCTAACTATAAACAAACAACACCTAACTACGGGAAAAGTATAATTTATGTATACATTCAGCTACAAAACTATATTACTATACATACACTTAACATAACCCTACTTCTAACCCTAAAGTAAAGGTTGCATATATTACTATGTATGCACTTACCTTAACACGCACCCTAACCCTAAGGTCCGTAACTATTGCACATTTACGTTAGGGAGCTATACCAGATAAGGGCCAACTATGACAATTTGATATTTTGAATTTCACGCTTCAGAACGTTCGGTGCTTTCATGATTCGTTATTTATGTGTCAGTGTTTAGGTATTCACGTAAGTGAGGTTTCACTGTTTTAATATAGACCCGTATCTGCTAGTCTAGATTTTGAGTATGAATGCCATAATCTAAGACAAATGTTCCTGAAGAGAGCTTACCCAGCAACATTGTTGGATGGTTTAATAGAAGGAGGAAGTCAAAATAAAAAGAACTAATGGCTTTGAATGGAGAGTCCACCGTCTTTGCCTTAAACTTTAGTCTATTTTTCCATAGTCTGCTTTACAGTTTTCTCTATTTGATGCTTCCACTATAGCATTTTACTTGTTTCTTTCCTTTCTTTATTACTGTATATTTTTGTGGTAACACTTCATCCATTATTAGTTTAGCTGCAGAGTAATATACCCTATTTATTTCTGTTATATCACATGAAATTCTCATAACAGTCCTGATTACTGAGTTCATATGCATTACCAATCTTCCAACATTTGAAGTCTAATTTACTTTCTATAATGTCTTTCTTTTATCAATCTTAATATATCTATCTCTGTTAAATCAAGCAGGTCTTTTCTTAGATCAATTTCTTAGGAATGAGAGCATCATCTTTGCTCTCTGTTTCCTGCAAGTACTCTGCAGAAAGTTCCAGAACATCTTTCTGCAACACATCCTGTTCCAAAGCACCCTGTTTCATCTGCTTCTCCTTCATAAGAGAACCCAGTGACATATCACTCCACAACATTACCTGCATCCAAGTTGCTACTGTTTCCTGCCTCTTCTCTTGCTGTGCAATTTCATCTGCACTTTTGTACCTGTCTCCACAGCATCACCATGTGGCAAATCTTTAGATATCTCCTGCTCCACCTGCTGCTCCTTAACCTAGGAACCTATTGTTCCATCATGCTGTGACATTGCCTGTGTTAGGCTCTCCACACTAAACCCTTCACTTCACAGATAATCCATAACTTCAGTTATTATTTGTTTAAATTCTACTTTACTAATCTTCATTTTTATATTCTCCCTTTGGCTTCTTATTTTTTTATATTATGAAATGTGGGTCTACTACGTGTTTGAGACACTCTCTCTTGCTGCCACTAGCTCTAATTGACAAGAGCTCTAATTCCCACCAGCTCGATTCCTGTGCACTACCACTAAGCTAACTATCCCTCCCAGAACCCTGAAACTAACCCTAAAACAGTTTGCTAAACCTTAATCCCCCTCCCCTCCCTAACCTTAACTCTGAGCCAACTCCTGATCGCTCCCTAAGCCTAAAATTCCCCTCCCTAATACTAATTTTGAGCTAACTCCCAATCACAACCTAAACCAAAACTGTCTTAACTCCAGTCACTGCCTAAACCGAAAGCCCCATCCCCATTTCTCTTCTCCACTTACCAGCTCTACGCTACTGGCTGGGAATTGCTAGATTTTGAGCAACTGGGGTTTGAGTGGCTGTAGGGGCAGCTGCGGTGGTGCAGCAGTTAGCAGTGCCACCTCACAGCAAGAGGTTCTCCGGTTCGATCCTCGGCTGGGGTGCCTTCTGTGCAGAGTCTGCATGTCCTCTCTGTGGTCACGTGGGTTTCCTCCAGGTGCTCTGGTTTCCTCCCACATCCCAAAGACATGCTGTAGGTGGATTGGACACTCTAAATTGACCCTAGGCGTGAGTGCGTGCATGTGTGTGCGTTCTGTGGAAGGTTGGGCGCCAGGCTGGCAACTCAACACCATAAAACTCCACTGCCAATCATGAGTAGACAGGTGATCCACTGTGGTGACCCCTAACCAGAAAAAGCTGAAAGAAGAAGGGGCTTGAGTGGCTATAAGGGTCCCATGAAATTTTCCATAGCCAGGTTCCTTTACCTGTAGTTCTCTTCAAATATCTTTGGAGCTGCATTTTTTTGTATTGGTTAGTTTAGCTTTTTCCATTGTAACTGTATGGTACCATATCATATCTCTTTTTCTTTCCTGTGTCCTTGTTTCATTTTTTTTATACCTTTCAAAAAGATCTGGGATTTGTTCTTTACACTTTCATACTTCCTCTGGCATTTCTTTTTCCAGGCGTCCTAATGTTTCTTTATCTATATAATGTTTTTTGTTTAATCATTCTAGTAGAGCATAAATGTTTAATTATACCTTTTGACAGTTTTTCTTGTAAAAGTATTTTTCTTTCCTCTAATGTACCTCTTAATCTTTTCGAATATCTTCTATCTGGAAATTCTGGGCCTCTTGCATAACAGTAACAATACATAATTTCTTCCTTCTCCTCAATAGTGCACTTTGTAATCTCTATGTCTCTTATTTCTTGGCCTGTCAGTCACTGTTTTTTGTGGACTCTTTCTTCCATCTACTACAGGGGAACCATCCTCATCTGAGCCTGGCCTAATCCTGTGGTAGGATTATTTCAATATGCTGTGGATTCTACACTGCATTTTCTCCAGTCCTGGCACCAATATGTACACCAGAATTGGGCACTTTTTTATCCTTGGACCTATGCAATCAGCTGACTTTTTTAATTTTTTTAACCTCCATTTTTCCAGGATATATACTCTACAGTCTATATATCAGTGTCATCTCCGTGAGATTTTGTGAAAACAGGATCCACCACATGAAGGTACTCACCATGACTTGAGGATGAATTCAGTTCCAGTAATGCTACTCTAACTTTCTTGCTAATTTCATGTTTCCATTCAGACCCCTACTCCTTTGTGAGTTCTAAAGTTATCAGAAACCTTGTTTTTCCCAATGTCTGCACCTGCTCTTCTACCCTTGGTGTAGAGTAGCTGCCAACTCTGGAGACATTTAAAGTCACTGCATACTAGACTGAGCCCACTGGTTTTGAAATCAAAACAATGAGGCTATTCCATTTACTACTGGATTACTCAGTAACTTCTAACTTCAGCATCATTTTTATCATCTTCCTCACTGCTTGTTTTTTAGTTACTAGTACCCAACAGGGCTTTATATAGACCTTACCACCAGCAACTGTCGCTGTATGATGCTCAATGACAAATGTTCTGTCTGGCAGTTCTGAAAACGTATCTTTATTACAGAGGATAAAGTCTTGAACTTCTTGGTTTTAAGGCTTTGAAAGACTTTTGCCAATTGTCACTGTAGGAATTAAGAGCACATATTTTTCCTTTTCACTGTCTCTTCTTTTGTATACAGCACCCATTATGTTTACTTGTGCTTCTCTCCATGGTTTCAGAACATTTTCATAACAGACTTGCTCAACACACCTCTCTCCTGATTGCCTGATGGTGTAATTTACCTCATTTATTCAGTCATTAATCTAGTAGAGTCATTGTTACATAGAAAATAATTTGTTGTGGATGAGGGGATCAAAATCAAAACTTCATCTCCTACCTGAAACTCCCAACTCTGAGCATTCCTGTTATACACTTCCCATTGGTTAGCCTAAGCCCTTTCCATGTGTTCATATACTATGGATATCAGGCTTTATGCCCACACCTCTAAACCTTTTAGCTCAAGAAATCTGGACAGAGCCTAAAATAATTGATAGGGAGAACAAAGGCCTCAAAATAGGGACAGATTTTAAATATTATTCTCATAAGTTAGAAAGTTGCTAGAATAACAAGTTTTATGTTAGCATGCATTTCATGAATAATATAAAATTTGAAATTCAAATGTGTGTCATTATTTAGTGACTTCACTCCTCACCCGTTTTCTAGAAAATCACAAATTTTATGAAAACAGACCAAAAATATAAGGCAAATATCTAGACATTCTACAAAGTCTGGACAGCTGAGAGGCATGCTTAGGCCTCACTTGAAGGTCCTATATTACCCACAGCACTTCTAGAATGCATATTTTCTTCCTCATATGTTTATTTCATTAAATCATTAAGTCCTTGGGATTTCCTGCCATGCATTAACTCAGAAGGACCAAACCTCATGAAAGTTTGAGTACACCATGAATTAAAAACATTAAGTAAGGCAAGAGGCAGGTGCGGCCTTAGGCCAACTGGTGCCCTAGGCAAAAGGGCTCCACTGTATCCCCAACACACTACCCAGTGCCCCCATTCTGGTCTACCTGCACCAAATAAATACTGGAAAAGTGCACCTGCTACAGCGGTGACCTAGACAGCCACCTAGTTGGCCTATGCCTAAGGCCGGCTAAGAGGTGATCACAGTCCTTCCTATGTTTCTTAATTATCCTTTTAACATCAACTTTAAAGTCTGGTTAAATCATTCCGCTAGCCTACCTGTTTCTAGACAATATACAGAAGTCTTTAGTTGTTTAACCCATAGAGTTTGGCACAGGTGATTTATACATTTTGACATGAAGAATGTTACCTAGTCTATTGAAACTTTCTTTGGTATCCCCACTCACGAAAACACAAGAACTAGTTCCCTGGGAACTGCACTTAAATTAGACTTCCTGGAAGGAATGGCTTTGGGGAAACCAAGTGATATAGTCCAGCGCAAACAGCATTTACTGCTGTCCACTGCTAGAAACAATCTCCATCACATTTTCCTGAAAAGGAGCTTTTATGTGCATAAGATTCTGAGGATTCTGGAAGCCTAGGCTAGGGGCAGTCTGTTGACACTCAGGGCATCTCGCATAAAAGTTTTTAACTTATTTTATAATACCCGGCTAGTAGAATCTTATCTTGGTTTTGCCCATTCCTAAGTGGCTCCCCAAGACATGGCCATGAAACATGTTTATAATCACTGGTTTAAGTGGCTGAGGCACCAGCAGTCATCAAATGATTTCTGCTCTTTTCTCAGTTATCCCATACAGAAGACGAAAAGGTACAGGATAGGAAATGAGATGAAGTAACAGCCAGAGAGACTGAAACAAATTAAGAAAAGCCTCTAAATGGAAAATCCTAGGCCCAAATGTAGTACCTAACTTGTGGTCAAAACTGTTAACATCGTTGCATGAAGATTTAGCCATGAGTAAGAACTATTTATATGCACACCCTGATCAGACACCAGCCTGGCTAACAACTGGAAAACAATGCTCATACTTAAGAGTAAACCTGTGAGCTACCCTAAAAATCATAGACCAATAACTTGCCTTCTGACGACATGTAAACTACACACTGGAATTGATGCCAACAGAGTTTATAGTCATTTAGAAGAAAACTCAATTATGGCAATAGAACAAAAGGGCAATAAAAGAAAGTCATATGGAACAAAGAATCACTTGTTGTTAAATAAAGCCATAGTGGAGAACTGTCAAAAGGGGAAGAATCTAAGTATGGGGTGGATGACTACAAAAAAGCATTTGACAGCATCCCACATTCATGGATAAAAGAGTCTTTAAAAATGTATAAGATAATAAACTACATCACAGCAACCATGAAACAGTGGCAAACCACTTTGCAGTTAAGCCATGATAAAGGGCAAATTATTCCAGGGATAAAAATCCAAAGGGGGATATTCCAGGGTGACTCTGTGTCATCGCTGCTCTTTTTGCCTTGCCCTTAACCCATTAAGCTGTCTGCTTAACAGATTAGGTCACGGATATAATTTGGCTCCCAGAAAGCAACAAAGTGTAACGACTACTCATCTTCTCTTTGTCGATGATTTAAACTGTACAGCTCATCAAATGAGGAACTGAAAGCACAACTGCAAGTAGTCAAAACTTTTTCAGATGATATAAGAATGTCATTTGGTCTTGATAAATGTGCAAAAGCAACCTTTAAAGCAGAAAAGCTGCAGCACCAAGAAAACATCAGTTTGGGACAAGAATGTGATATAAAAGAACTTGAGCAAGACAGAGTATATAAATATTTGGTAACTTATGAAGGATCAACATTAAAACATCAACATTAAAACAACAAATGCAAACAAAACTTAGGAATATTTTAGAAGACAAATTAATCCTGAAAACAGCGTTGACATTAAGGTACAAAATCCAGGCTATAAACCGATTTGCTCTCCCTGTCCTAACTTACAGTTTTGGAGTGACTGACTGGCCCCAAAAGGTGCTGGATATATTAGACAGGAAAACAAGATGGATGCTTCATGCTCATCAAATGATTTATAAAACTCAGTGCATACCAAGATTATATATTCCCTGTTCCGAAGGAGGTATGGGCCTCCTTGAAATTTATTACATGTATAGATCTGCAATAGTGGGAATGCATACATATCTGCTGACTTCACAAGACCCAAGCATAGTGAAAGTTTTGAAACATGAGGAGAATAAATCTAAGATGACTTCCCTTCTTAGTCTACCAGAAGCATATCGATGTCAAGCGGGAATGGGAATCAAATGAGAAGAAGATAAAAACCAGGCAGCAACTGAATGCGACAAAAAGCAAAAGAAAGAATATAAGGTGAAGGATCAGACAAGAAGGCAAGAAATGAAAATGCATCAATATAGTTACAAGTATAGAAAACACCTGGAAGAACCTCATATGTTGATAAGGATCAAAATGCAGGAATGCTTAAGGAGCGGCAAACTCATACCAAAAGATGAAAGGTTAATATTTGCAGCACAAGATAGTGGGCTACGTACACGCTGGTTTACAAAGTCCATTGAACATGTGGGAGAAACAGACAAATGTAGGTTTTGTAAAATAGAATTGGAAACAGTTACACACCTTGTTGTTGGTTGTGATATACTAATGGCAGAAGGATTGTATACTGAAAGGTATAATAATGTGGCAAGACTATTGCACTGGGGATTGTGCAAACATTACCCACAGTTCAAAAGATTGCTACACCCAGTGACTACAGTGTCTTGTATACAGAGAGACACAAAGTCATAAAATATCAGGATTTGCAGGCAGAAATGCGAGCAATGTGGAAGAAAGATGCACAGGGGGCAAAACCCATCACCGGTCACCGGTCTGTGTTGTTGGAGCCAAATGGCTGCTACAGAAGCTGCTTTAATGTTTGCTCTACTGGAATAAAAGTTTTTACACACTCATTTAAGTGTTTTGGGCTCTTTTCTTCTGGATTTACTATGAGATTTGATACACTAATGGGTGCTAGATTCTAATGTTTTGGTTTTGTGCTTGAACTGCATATATATATATATATATATATATATACATATATATATATATATATGTATATTTATACATACATATATATATATATATATATATATATACATATGGATCTACTATATTTGGTCGAATTTCATTTGGTTGAAAATGATTTCAGGCAGCCCACTTCACTGAAACCTCATTTGACTCAAAGCACATTTGGTCGAAAATGATATTAAGCCCCTGCCCCACTGCAGTGTGACCCTGTAGTGAGAATATAAAGTTAGGGGAGGTGTGGGGGGCATAGCCCTCCACAATGGGGGGTGTGGGTGGCGTAGCCCCCCACATAATTGCAGTTTATGCACTAGTATATACATGTTTATCCATTAAAAATATATTAAAACATATAAGTAAAAGTGTGTTGGAAACAAATGTGCCCCCCCCCCTGTTAAAACATTAATGCAGTTTTTTTTTTTTTTTTTTGTAACACACTTTAACATAAGTGCTTTTTCGATAAAAGTGCTTTCGTTAAAGTGTGTTCAGTTGTTATGGATTCGGATGTTTGCTCATTCAAGCAAACGTCCGAGGTCCATATAAATATGTATATATATATATATATATATATATATATATATATATATATATATTTTTTTTATGTCATTGAGTCAATGATGATTCATGTCCAGTATATGGATAGTTGTTCTGTGCACTGTTCTCTCTTCAATTAGATGATTATTACTGATGGAAGGTCATCCATCATTGTAGTTATTTATCAGTCTGTCTCACTGTGGATCTTCTTTTACATTGACCTTCAACTTTCTCAAGCATGATGGCTTTTTCTAATGATCTTTCTCTTTATATAATATGTGTGAAGTGTTTTTCTGACAGTCCCCAGTACATGTAGTATTCTTCACCAACACCATCATACAAAGGGATGAATTTTTCATCCAGTCATTTTTCTTTACTGACCATCTTTCACAGTTGTATAATGTTATTGAAAATACTATAGTCTGGCAAGTTTTCTTCATACAATCCTGCATCTCTGATGATTTGTTCTATGCATATATTAAAAATGTATTGGGAATGAAATTGGCTTTTTTATACATCATTACCAATTCCAAATCACTGATTCCACAGATTAATTCATATTATGTGGACAAGTTACCACCCAGATGTCAAAAATTGCTTCTGAGACTGAGATGCTTTATTATCAAACAATCCATGTACCTGGAAAGCAATTAATGTGGCTGACATGTTATCAAGAAATTCAATACCCATGCTGACAGCATCTGATACTAAAGAAAACATTGTTACCTATGTTAGAGCATATGGCAAACCAACAAGTGACTGCAAAAAAAAAAAGGCTAAAAATGGTAACATTTGCTACTAAATAGGAAAATGTGTTACAGTTACCAAATATGTATGGGACAGAAGGCCTAACCACTGGACATAGCTAAAACATTGAATGTATAAATACTACACTGCCAGAGAACACCTGTCCAAATATGATGGTTTATTACAGTACCAGGCAGATTTCTGTACCCTCTTCACAATGTGCAGAATAAGGAACACATAAAGGACACCAAGTCACCAAGGTTTCACTAAATGTAATAAAAGTGCCAAGATGTTTGTATGGGAGCCCAACATCAGAATGGACATTGCAAAGTTTATGTCAGAATGCCAGTACTGTATCATATGCAAACCATCCAACAGGAGAAAATCATTACTACCAACTCCTTTCCCACAAGGTCCTTGCCGAAAAATAGTTGTTGACTTGTGCAGTTTGACAGAAACAGCTACCTCATAGTAGTGTAATATTAGTCGAGATATGTAGATATTGCATATATCAAATACAATTAGCCAACAAATCATTGCAAGGTTCAGTACTGTCTTTTTTCCATGGCATCCAGACTGCTTGTAGGCAATGTAGTGGTGACCAATAATTTGCTAAGTATTATGTCTACAAGCCAATGTCAACAATCACACATCCTCCACAGTGCAATGGAGGAGCAGCAGTAGAGCAGAGCAAATGAACAAGACAAAAACAACCCCTGATCCACAGCTCTCTCGTCTATCATGCAACTCCACACAGTACCATAGAAGTAAGCCCTGCACAGCTGACGTTTGTTAGACGTCAACCAAAAATATTTCATTTGAGTTTGTTATGAGAAATGACCACGGATCCAATGCATTTATACATCAGATGATATTCCACCCAAACTTTACTTGTCTTTCTAATGGGTTAACCAAAGTATCTTAAGCTTGAAGGGAGTAAGAGAGAGAGAGAGAGAGGGAGACAGCTGATGCTATGACACAGAAAAATTATGAATCAGGGTCCTATGTGGTACAGACCACTGATGGCACCATTATAAGACATGACCAGAAACATACACAGGCTGTTCCTGAAAAGTTTTTAACTGAAATGAAAGTGGATTACCAGAGAGCCATACCCATGTGTTTGTGCTAAGAATGATGAGGTCCTTAACTAGTCATAGTATTCCAGTTTCCTTGAAGGGTCTGCTATAACCAGCTATCCATGCAAAGGTGAAAATCCCAAATCTGAAATGGGATCTGAAGATGCACAAACTATCTTATGTCTGAGTCTCATTGATCAAAATGTGACAGTTTCTTATTCTGCTCCAATAAGAGACAATGGACAGAATTTGAAATGTTTAATCATTTGACAAACCCTTTTTTTCCTGCAAGTTTTATTTATAATATCATGAATGTAATCCATTCTAGGGGCAGATAAAATTATTGATTTCTGTTCCTGCATAAAAACATAACTGGATTACTGTTGAGAGTTGTTTATCTACCTCAAATGTTGTCATTAAAAGGTAAGTGCCTGTGAAAATCTACAAAAAGTTTTTGATATCCATAAGATCGCAGTCCTTGCTATTACAAACACTTACCAAATCTTTGTATAATACTCCATCTTCTGTAGTACCATTTGGGAATTTGCTCTTTCTGACACCTTGCGGGACATGACCTGCTTTACTAATTTCAGAAAAGAATACATTATCCCATTACAAAGACTTACCCTGGGATTCAAGAAGCTCGGCGCAAGGATGGTTTTAGCCTTGCGCTGAGCGTCCTCAATACAGAAGGCGCAGCAGCACCATATGAATATGTATGAGGGCGCGCCGCCGCACCCACGACATGCACAGGAAATGTGTGCAAGTGC
>NC_056725.1:1692915728-1692935728 GCF_019279795.1 Protopterus annectens | reverse complement strand
ATAGACGTACACGGACCAATAGGTTGTGCAAGTCTGATAACCCATGGGTCAACACAACGTACGACATGTGTCCCAACACACGGAGGGTGGGCAGTCTGTAGTGGTGTGTTTATACCCCACCTGCACCCACAGTAAGGATGACTGCTGTAGAGAAGGGGCAGGTGGGGGAACTATGGGTATGCAATTATGGGCCTAGGCGTGCAGGTGTTGGCTGGGGAAGTTGTATTAGGACCACCCCGGGGATGTAACTAATATTCCGAAATGGGCATAGCTGACGCCCATACCTCTCAACCCCTAAGAGCAACTCCACTGGACAGGACATAAACTGTTGGGGGAACAAATAGGGACCATACCTCTCAACTGTCCCTGATTTCGAGGGTGTCTCTGAGTTTGCCTCAAATTCTAACTGTCCCTCTTAATCCCTCCTAAAACCACTGACTTTTGGAAGAAAGGTGGTGAATTACACGTAATGAATAATGACAACAATTAACAGTTATAAACTTCATTTACCTCAGAAAATGTGCATTAATTCATATGCTTTGAGTCTGTCAATGTGTCAAGTTAATAGCACTAATATTTTAATTGTGTCCCTGATTGTCCCTGATGTTGTCATGACATGTCCCTGATTTAGGTGATATTTGTCCCCAACCATTCGAGAGGTCTGATAGGGACAAAAAGCATATATTCCACTTACAACCTTAGAAAGATGATAGAATAATAGGTATGCAGTAGCATGACTTGGCTGAAGGATGTGGGTTCCAAAACCCAAGCACTTGTCTGTATTTAATGGTGTCAGTTCCCATGTATTAGCCAGACAGATGCAGATTGTAAGAGGAACACACCAATACTATGAATCAAACTCTTGACAGGCCTTGGATTCCATATAGTTGAACGGCATGCTTACGCCTAATAGGCAGCCATTCCCGATACTGTAGGCATGTAATCCAATGTAATAGGCATCACAAGGTAATATCGTAGTCCTCAGTCTCACCCAGGGGTGTGAGTGTCAGATGCAAACACCAAATGCAGTGCATTGACAAGTGCAGGAGCAAGCAGGTGTAAATCTGTTTGGCCGCCGGTATGCGAGTATCACACTGGTAAAGCAATGTAGAGGCTGAGTGTAAAAAACTGTAACCGGAGTTTAGCATTGCTTATCTCTGCACAAACCCGCACACACATGCTCACATCTGCTTTAAAGTGCCTTAATCACTCTGTACCCAACAGCTCGTGTTCTGGCCAGCAACAAAATAAACAGCCTCTGCAAGGCTAGTACACAGGACCCTGTACATCACAGTTATAGTAGTAAACAACTACACCATGGTAGCAATACATATAAAGGAGGTATCAGCAAACTAATCCTCACAACAGAGAAACAAATCAAATATGTGAACTGAATCTATGTACAGTGTAATGTTCTATAACCTGCTACAACAGACCATAAATATGTGAATTGGTATATTGCAGTAGACATAGAGTTGAGGTGTCACTGTAATAAGGTTCGGAGGTCCTCAGGACCCCATACAGTGTCTGTACACATGAATGACGGATACCAGACACATATATAGCCTATAATGAGTAATACATCATTGACAAAGGTCAAATATAATGCTAGATAACCAATAAGCAATGCTAACTGCCGCACAGCCCAACTAAGTAATTGTAAGCAATGTGTAGGGAAGCCAATAGACTATGCCCAAATGTACACCTCCTTAAGAAGTGTCAACTTGAAGTAAGCATGTGTGCCCATAGCTTAGCTTTTTCGAAACTGGCCAATTATGGAAAGAGCGGGAATCTGGCCCTACTTAAACCGAAGAGGTGGGAATACACCTCATAACTGGTTGTAGCATCCCCCTGCAGGCAGAATGGCTGGAGTGGGAGAAGGCACTTGCTTTAGAGCACAGTGCTGGGGCATCCAGAGGTCCAAATTCATGGTATGGCTCCTGGTAAAGCACCATGACAGGAAACTACTGCAGGACCAGTACAAGGGCTTGCAGTATAAAACAGAGGCCTGGGACAGTCTCACCCATGACCTCACTAGTGCCACAGGTATCCCCCAGACTGGTGAGTAGGTCAGGCACCACCATGCAGACCTGAAGTGGTGGAGGGGGGATGTCCTGGAACAGTGGATCCATGAAGCAAGGCAGATGCAGAATGCCCCAGAACTGAGTAAGTAGTCCTTCCACTACGTAGTTAATAATTGCCTAGCTTGTGTAAACTATAAATAGGTATGGCTAAATATCAATGTACTTCTCTGACAGCTGCAGATGAGCATGCTGCAAACCAGCAAGCCTATGATGCTAGGCTGCAAAGGATGCATTGCAAGGCAGGTTAGTAAATAGTCTGCATGTACTGTCATAAGAAATAAATGTAAGAGCCTCAGAAAGTGTCGTACCAGTATACAGAATAGAGTAATATGCTGCGAATAAAGGTGTAACCCCTGCATTGCTTCTGTTTACTCTGCAGTCATATGTTGTTGTACTGTTGCAGTTATTAAATAGTACTGTTGTAGTAAGCAGTGTTACCCACACTGTGGTATCTAGATAACATGTGTATGAAGTGCTGTATAACAATGTCAGAAGTGCAAACAGGTCAGTCATATTAGACAAAATACATTGCAAAGCCTCACAATAATTGCCTGATAGTATAGTGTACAGTGATTTTAACTGTAATGCTTTTGTCACACACAGCAGGGCTTTGGATCCCAGGAGTGCTAGTAAGTTGTATGCATAATCATTCCACACAACTGCACACAGTCTGTTAGAATGTTCAGAGAGAAAGTTGTATGCATAGTTACACTTAACAACTGCACAGATTGTGCTAAAATGCTTAAATAGAGAGTGGTATGCATATTCATACCCCTCAACTGTTCCAATCTGCTTAGTATGTCCTGATAAATGGCACACATCACCTGCCTTTTACCCTGTACCCCTGCCAAATTAGTGTGAAGATCCAAGAAATGTAGGCAGCTGTTAATGACATATAACTGATAGACTTGTATACAGTCAGAGAATGCACATGCAAACATACCTGTCATCCCAGCATCTCACCCAAAGTGTATGAGAGCAGTCTCAAAACATGTTGCATTAACACCTGCATCTTGTCAAGCCTGTACATAAGACACAGGTCCCATACATACTAATCTACAAACATACCATTGTACTATATAATGCCATTGAGTAGTGTATAAATACATATAAGGGACAGACCACTGCAGTGACTACGAATCTTGTGAAAACCACAAGGATTTATTAGTTGTTAACTGAACTCTCTCTCTCACCCCTACCATATGTGCAAAAATAACCGATTTACACAACTCATTTGGTATGTTTACACTCCTAACCTTTGCTGGGACATACGTCCTATTGGTTTATAAATATTCACATCTGTTTCTGTGCATGTGCCATGTTAAAATACTCCCATATTGGTGGACTGTTGCCATCAATGAAACCTGCATGTCATTGTAATGGCCACTGTTTACCCATATATGCATGTGTTCTGCCTGCTCTGCAACAATTTGTATCTGGTGCCCTGGGTAATAGGAATACCTATGCATGCTGTTATAACTAATCGTGAATGCTGTTGACTATTACTAACCCATATCTGCCTTAAACATGGTACAACATAGCTCGTATGGGAAGGCTGGTCCCAGCAGACCCACCTGTCCCACCTCAGCTGGCCATGGCACCGGGCACCAGCACATCTGGTGCCCAGCCTGGGACCTCCTCATCCATTGGCCCTGCACCACCTTTGGGTGGAACCGCCACAGGGGATGGGGCTCGGCATCCCCTGGGAGCAGGAGTGGACAGGAACCTGTCACCCGTGGTACGGTCCGGGCCATGGTGCATAGGGAGCTCAACAGGGAGATTCGAGACCACCTATGCCAGCTTGAGGGCAGAGTGGCACAACTAGAGGGTGGGTCTGCCCCTTCTAGACAGGCCACAGCACAGCCACCTTCTGGGTTGTGAAGGTGCAGTGGTGGCTGCCCATGGGTGGGGACCTCAGTCCCACTGTATCCATCGGTGGGCTCGTGGGCTTGCGACTTCCAAACACCCCTCCCTGTCCAAGGTGGCCCTCTCCCACATGTGTCATATACCACCCCTGTACATGTCTTGTTTGTCTTGTCTGTCATCCTACCCAACCTGATCCTCCCTGATCATACCTACTCTCCTTCCCCAACTTCCCACTCTCACCTAAACATAAAAGTAAAAAAGGGCAATCTGTTCCCACAAGAAAAGCATGCCCTATACATAGCTGTCCATTTTGCACACATGTAAACGTTTCTAATTGGCATCACAACATACTATTGTTGTCCTCACTCCTTTCTCAGGGTTGAGGCTGTCCAAATGTCCCACCAAATTTATTGCATATGCACAGCTGTTGCTGTAGAAGAAATGGACAGCTATGGACCTTCCCTACACCCTTCCTGCACATCCCTAGCTATTTTCCCTACTGTCTTTCCCACTTTGTGCCCCTTTTTCACCACTTTCCTATCAACCCTTTTTTTTTTCTTTTAAAGAAATCAGCATGGGGGTAAGTGAGAGTAAGCACTTTTAAGCAGCAGTGAGCGGGTTTCAATCTGTTTGTGCGGGGGTAAGCATTGCCTACACAGGTTAAGCAACCAAGTAGGTAACTGTGTGTAAGCAACTGTGACCAAAAGTAACCACTGCTTACCATCATGCAAAACCTGTGCACACCCACTCACAGCTGCTTAAAAGTGCCTTAATCACTCCGTATCCAATGGCCCTTGTTCTGTCCAGCAACAAAATAAATGGCCTCTGCAAGGCTCGAAACCAGGACCCTGCACACCACAGCCAATGTGATTTACCACTAAGCCATGGCAGATATACAGACATTGGATGTTATCACAAACATATCATCCAGCACAGTCATTTAACAGTATAGGAAATGTATTCCATCATGTAGATGTATGTGTGTGTGTTAGTGGTGTTGTCCTATGTAATATCAAGACTCCCTCAAACAAACATGTGTCATTAATACACGCAAACATTTGTACATTGGCCAAATACCTCACTCTGTGCATTTTATTTACATTAACACAACAGTTCCTGTCCAATCATTATGTGAGAACAGCACTCTTGCAAGGTGCTGTGTGCGACATCATCATCATGAAAAAAGGTAAATGGGGTAACCATAGAGGGACCGGTAGTGTTGTGTGTACATTGGGGTCGTCTGCATCACGTGTACCTGGAACCTTTAGGCTTCATGTGCATACCAGGATCGTGTGCCTGAGAGAGAGAGGGGTGAGGACAACAGTACTATGTTGTGATGCAAATTATACAGGTTACATGTGTCCAGTGGACACATGTGAAATGGACAGCTATGTATGGGGAAAATGTTGTTCTAGGAACAGATTGGCCTTTTGTTTCCGTAAGGTGAGAGCGGGATGTCGGGGAAGGAGAGTAGGTATGCTCGTGGAGGATCAGTTGGGTAGGATAACAGACAAGACAGACAAGACAGCATACAGGGTCAGTATATGACATGTGGGGGGATATAACTTGGACAAGGAGGAGTGTTTGACAGTCACAAGCCTATGAGCCCCCAGATAGAAACAGTGGGGTGGAGGGCCCCATCCATGGGCAGCCACCACTGCACCAAAACAGCCGCAAAGGTGATGGCTGACAAGTTCCTGTATGGACCTGCTCCCAGGGGGGACAAGCCCCATCCTCAGTGGCAGTTCCACCAGAAGATGGTGCAGAGTCAACAGAGGTGGAGGTCCAAGGCTGGGCCCCAGACATGCTGGTGCCCAGTGGCATGGCCAGATGAAGTGGGACAGGAGGTTCCGCCAGGACATCCAATCCCATACAGGCTATGGTGCTGCAGTTTTAATCAGATATGGCTTAGTAATAGTTAACAGCATTCAGGATTACTTATAACGGCATGCGTAGATATGACCATCAACCCAACACAACAGATGGCATACATGTGCAGAGGGAGCACAACACATGCATATATACTGCATGGACATCTGTACAAAGCGTAGAAGACATGTGACTGCAGCTATGAACAGTGGCCCATTATTGGCATGTCACTGTGAGAACCACAGACAGTGACCATCATACCGCTGTTTCATGTGACATTTGTCCAAATCAGGGATGCGATGGTGGTAGCTCTCATCACTATCACCATGTACTGACTGCAGTCCTCACACTATGCTTCTGCAGTTCAAAGATGTGTGTTCAGTGAGTAACACAAGAAACGAGTGGTTCCACACACTGACCAATCCACAGAAGGCCCTACAGATGGGGGTTCCCTCACAAACAGAGCACTGTCTTGTTAGTTATAAAGCATGCAGACTAGCCATTACCACACAAAACCTGTTAAATTGGCAGTAGTCTCAATGAAGCATAGCTACACTTACATGCTATAGTCATGTCTCGTGATGCTGTTCACCAAACACCAGATCGAGGTTCCACTCACAGCGACTGTCATGGGCAAACACCAACATGATGTTCCTAGATATTGTACTGTGTTTCCATGTGATTGGCTATGGGAACGTCACCACAGCTGTTCCACATGCAATCAGCTAGAGGAGGACTGCAATAGGTGCAGAGGCTATCACCTGATCATGACCATCACTTACAAAACACAAGCTGCTGCTGAGCAGATGTAGAACTCCACATCCACCAGAGAATGTGTGGGAGGGACAGACAGAGGCAAAGTACATCAGAGAAGGGCTTGGAGACTAAAACCTAAGTATCATCTGTCACACAACTACCAGTACAGGGGTTCAATCCCCTGACTGACTAGCCATTACTATTACAAGTGCATACAGTTACTGCATGTGCCACATAGCTGACATGTCGGTGTGCTGTACAAACATATATGTGTGCTGATGAGCGACATCTGCAACAGAGATATAGTAGACATACATTAGGTGTAGCACACATGGCTGTCCACATGAACAGATGTCATTGTCAACACAATCACACTCTCTAAGGGACTCAGACACATTGTCACACTTTGCCAGGCTCATAAATACACTTCCTAACTACTTAGTTTGCCACACTGCAGTAATGCACAGGTACTACATGCACCACAGGGGATATCCTGAGGTTCTATGGCCTAGGGCATGTGAACGTGTCTGACATCAGTCGGTATGCCAATGGGAGTTATACTGGGTGTGACTGTGGTTGGGAGCATCATACCCCACATGCAGACACAAGGTGCCAGTACTGACATGCATGTGTGCATTGCTTCATAAGTGTTTAGTGGTTGGCTGTGCAAGATGGCTTTACAATTCTGGGTGAGGGGTAATCTTTGCCATCATGCCACCCGACAATGGTGTGCAGTGTAGTTCAGTGATGTAGTGTCTGCAATGTCCCACACAGATGGGTATCGTATGAACTGTCCTGTCATCCTGGTTACCATTGTGTATGGCCATTGCTTTGCAATGCATGCCATGTCTGTGTTTGATAGTCCTTGACATGGACATTGCCTGGGATGTGCGCATCCCACAATAATGTACAGTGACATGTACAGGTGTACCTGGTTTGGCTGGCACATGTTGTGTACACATACTGTTATCCTATGATATGCCAATACTGGCCTGGTGTGGCAGGACCTGCTTGTAGTCATCTGGTTGACAATGCACCTGCACTGATAGCATGATACAGGTACTCCCTGGTGTCAGTGGCATCGGTCCATACAAGGCACATGTGTAAGGCATTGTATGGCCTCTGTGGATCACATTTGGTGGCACTACATATGTTACAGGCATCCAGTGGGGAACATAATGAAGACACATTGTCCACAATTATGTGCCTATTGTACTGCTGTACAGGGTGCCATGCCCTCTGCAGCCCACTGCAATCACACCATGCTTACTATCTGTCATCAATGTTCAGGGTACTAGCAACATAGCGGGATATTCTAGGCAAGTGTGTTTGTGTATGACACATGGGTTCAGGATGTATTCCGGATAATAGTAGGGTTGCATATTATGTTCAACAGGCCTTTTGCCAGATGTAGGGGTATGGCTTGCCAACACAGTCCCTTGGCTGACTGACATCTGTACTCCTCGTGAGGTGGACATTGTGACATATAAGATGGACACCATATAGGAAAATTGCAAAATCTACTCCCCAACATGTCCAGTGGTTAGACACTCACAGCCACCTCCACACAGGCTCTGACAGTCAAACACACACACACACACACACACACACACACACACACACACACACACACCTGCCATGTCTTGGAATAGAACCGCTATCTAACTAGTGTATCACACTACAGCATTATGCAGTTACAGCACATGCTACGGAGATTACTGGGTTACAGCAGTCCCAGAAGTTTATGTCTAGGTGGGTGATATCAGCAGGATTGCCAAAGGTGGTCATGTGAATTGTAAAGAGTGTGCATACTCTAAAAGGCATTGTTACTTTCTCAGGCAGACACACACACACACACACACACACACACACACACACACACACACACACACACACAGTTAGTCTCTTTTGGAATAGAACCCCTACCTAATTAGTTTATCACAGTACAGCAATACGCAGTTATAACACGCACTATGGAGAATACTGGTTTACAGTAGACCTAGAGGTATATTCCTAGGTGGGTGACATCAGCAGGATTGCCAAAGGTGGTCATGTGATTTGTAAAGAGTGTGCATACTCTAAAAGGCATTGCTACTTTCTCAGGCAGACAGACAGACAGACAGACACACACACACACACACACACACACACACACACACACACACACACACACACACACACACACACACACACACACACACACACACTTGGTCTCTCTTGGAATAGAGCCCCTACCTAACTAGTTTATCGCACTACAGCAATACGCAGTTACAACACAGTTACGAAGAATGCTGGGTTACAGCACTCCTAGAAGTGTATTCCTAGGTGGGTGACATCAGCAGGATTGCCAAAGGTGGTCATGTGAATTGTAAAGAGTGTGCATACTCTAAAAAGCATTGTTCTTATCTCAGGCAGACAGAGACACACACACACACAGTTGGCCTCTCTTGGAATAGAACCCCTACCTAGCTAGTTTATCACACTACAGCAATATGCAGTTACAGCACATGTTATGGAGAATACTGGGTTACAGCAGTCCTAGAGGTGTATTTCTACATGGGTGACATCAGCAGGATTGCTAAAGGTGGTCATGTGAATTGTAAAGAGTGTGCATACTCTAAAAGCATTGTTTCTTTCATAGGCAGGCAGACACACACACACAGTTGACCTGTCTGAGATTAGAACACCTACCAAACTAGTTTAACACACTACAGCATTACACAGTTACAGCACGTGCCATGGAGATTATTGGGATACAGCAGTCCCAGAGGTGTATTCGTAGGTGGGTGCAGGATTGCCAAAGAAGGGCATTCCAAGTGCACTGTGGGTTGTATATGTCTGCTATCTGTGTGTACCCGCTGCTTACTCTCACGAAAACACATTTACACCTGCTTACAAATGTCTTATGCAGTCCTAATTGACAGTATCAACAAGGCTTGCAGGTCTTGAACCCTGGACCATGCACACTGAGGTCACTGGACTTACCACTAAGCCATCTGGGTTGTACACATATTGGATGGAGTCTATAATGCACATCCTACTACAGGTTTCCCACAGTACTGAAAACAAATGGGACAGTCACATTGTGTACATCTGTACAGTACCCTTGAATGTAGTGTACTCTGTGAAACAACAAAGACAAGTCTACATCTGTACAACTGTCATAACTATATATATATATATATATATATATATATATATATATATATATATATACACACCTATGGGATGTGTACACACACACACATATATATGCATATACACAGACACAGTAATAGCCATATATATATATATATATATATATATATATATATATATATATATACATACATATATATATATATATATATATATATATATATATATATATAAATATATACACATGCATGCCTGAATGCCCTTTGTGACACAGAAGGGTTCCAAAGGAACTGATGTGTACACAAAACAGAGTAATCTCTCGTGTTATAACATTTAAATCATAAGCAGGTCACCAGAGAAGGGATGGTTGTTGTGTATGTGGAGTTTGGGGTAGGGAATGATGGCTAATGTAATCTAACCCAGGGATTGTGGAGTTAGGGCGGGGGAATGATGGGTATGGACCTACACCCCAGTGACCACATCTGTGTCACTTCTCGACAGTGGCACAGGAAAATAACATACCCAAATGTAGTCATGCTTGACTGTGTATTCTTTACCATTCCTAACTATGTAATACCTTGTAGACACTGGTCACCACAGATGGCTACCATGGTGTGCTACAAGACATTACACATGTGTATGCCTGGCTACAGGGTAGTCACACACACAAACATGCACACACTTGCCAGTATTGTGCATACACATCTTGCCTATGTAAAGGTAACTAGTACAGTGTTATGCAGTTGGGATATGTGCCACAGAACACATACAATTACACATATTCTGATTCCACTTCTGAGCTGGGTGACATCACAGGACCGATTACTTGCAGTGGGGAGGGAGGAAGAGAGAGGTTTAGCAGTTGACAAGGATAAAGGCCAGTGCAAAAGGAGGTATCTCTTTGGAATGCAGCAAAACCCACTGCCATGACAGGATGCAGACACAAATACACACACACAACCACTTGCTGACACACACACACACACACACACACACACACACACACACACACACACATTTTCTGACACACACACAAACACATGCACACAGTTGCCAGTGGTGGGATCAGAACTCCTACCTAAGTACAGATCACTATTACAGTACTACGCAGTTACGAGATGCGCCAGAGAGATTACACATTCCATGGCAGTCAGACTGCCCTTCTAAGATTGAGGACAACAACAGGGAAACTGGCAGTCACGAAGTACATAGCTGTAGACCTGTGTGTTTAAAGTAGGTGGCCATTACAACCTGTATGCACAAACAAGACACATCATCCACATGTAGGCCTGAGAGGTATAGTTGTAGCACAACAGGAACCTGAACTGGAGTATGGCCATCTGCGGAATGGACAACTACTATCACTATACAGGGTTACAGTGGGCATGCTCATACACTTAGTAACAAAGGGCTTGTTGGATGCACTGACTCAAATTACACAAGGTGGCAGTGGATACGCTCATACACTTAGTAGCACAGGGATGTTTGGGATGCACGCCAATTCTAACCACTGAAGGCCACAGTGTGCATGCTCAAACACTTACATGTACAGAACACGTTGTAATGGACCCCTATTGTAAACACACAGGTTTACAGCTAGGTACACCTTACCAGTCAGTATATATGCACATCATACTGGTTTACTACCTGATACCTGTATGTGGCCCGTAAATTATATATCTGTGTCTGTGCTGTGAGATACACATGCATACGTGTACCTGAAGTACTGACATATATATATGTTACGTATGCACATTCATGCATGTGTGGACGTGACAGACAATAGGTTACCAGGGTCACACAGATGGATGCTACCTACAGCATGTGTCACACACCTTGCTGCCCTGAAAGGCATACATTGATAGCAGGTTGTGGACAGTGGCATTATACGTGGAACAGTGGCATGTGCAAGCATAATGTGTAATGGTACTGAGGTGCAGGTGTCAAGATGACCTCTCCCGGCTGTGTTAGTAGTTGTCATTATTAGCAGGACTGCTACCCTAAGTATATCTCACATTGGTTCTGCTGCTGTCCGTCACCTTACATGAGGCATTTGCTACCAAGCACATTAATGCCATGAGCAGTGATGTCATGGTATGGGTTGCAACTGCTAGACCAAAACAATGAGCCAATGTTCTGCTGTTATTATGAGGTTGTCCAGTGTCTGTCATTCCGGGCTGTCATGACCAAATGACGAGCCTTCAACACAGAGCACATGCATCCATGTTATACGTGTGTGTGGATAATACCTAGGTTGCATTTACCCATATAGCCGCATTCCAAGAAAAATGTCCTACACACAGAAGTAACACCCTGACACCTACATGACAACTGCATTGGATGCTTATGCTAACCAGTGCTAGATGTGTGGCTTTAGTAATCCATTTGCTCAATGTAGAACCTACAATGGGGAATACTGACATTTGTGCAGTGAGGAACACTTGGCTGAAGGCTCTGTAGTGCACAATTGCACTACCACCATATAACTCAGATCCAGATATGTGGGCCATAACAGTGGTATGGACCATTCCAGGTGGTGGTGTACACATATTCATAAAGGCTACTCACATGTAAAGACCATTACTTTGACATAAATCATCACAGGTGAGTCAGGTACAGGTGACAGTGGCAAATGCTGCATTCTAGGTTGTATGCATCCATCACCTTGTTCCCTGACTACCAACACACATCCATATGTGGTATAGTATGGTAGACTACCAGATAACATTTGATTGGTGGACTGTACCTAGGCCTACATCAACTGTGCAAATTATCCATGTACAGACACAGCTGCATAATGTGTTATGCAATGCAATAATACCACTGTTTGTAACCTGCTCAGTTGTACACATACCAGGGTCTCTTGGATGTTGTCAGCATTAACATGGTCGACTGTTGCAGTACACCAGTAAACAACACCCTCATGGTTGGATATGACCTAACCATACCTGCCCTGGATATGTACATCCCACACTCATACAACATAAATGACATTACCATAGCTTTCATTTTCCTTTCTACATACAGGTGGCTACAGTCATTACACACATGCACATGGGAGATAGCATGCTAACAGTACATAAGGTTCGATCTATGATGACAGAGGTAATATCGCCTCTCTACTGGTCACCCATGACACCTATCATATCATACAACACCCCATGTGGCATGTATGTCTTTAGACATGTCCACCTAATGCAATGCCTACAAACATACCTAAATAACAGGACCATAGGACCTACACAAGGCCTGTATTGATAGACTCAGGGAAATCCAGCTCTGCTCTGTATGTTCCTAAGTAGTCACAGGTGATATGTTCATGACATGTACAGCCATGTGTGGCCACAGCTCTTACATATACCCCATGTCAACAATTGCAAGCCATGCATGCTGTGTGCTGTCTGGACATTAGCCTTAGTACCACAATAGCCAGTACATGCTGGGGTGAGATGTTTACAAGCCACAGACCTCGCACCTCCTTGAATGAGTGTACTGCCTAGCTCTAACAGAGCACATTGCTGGCACTCTTCCGGTACACATGCGGTGTGTCTGGCAAATATGATGTGCTCACTGTTGACCATTACAGTGCCCTGGCTTCACCATGGCACTGTCAAGTAACAGTTTGTAGGAGTATGACATGAAATAATGCTGTGTGTTCACGCTGATATGTGCTGTTGTAATATATGTAAACTTGGCTACTTGGTAAAAGTGGTGGTGTCCTACCAGTACATGAATACAACATCCATTATGGTGTAATGCTCGGCTATGTTTCACACATGGCGTGGAGAAGGTGTGGAATGTATCCTCTTGACCTGCTAGTGCACGTACTGATGTAGACCGCATATGTGTACATGTATTGATGTTTGTGTAGATTCGATGTGTGTGCAGTGTCTGATGTCTGAAGGTGACTGTTGTCTTAGTACATCATGCTGTCGCAATACAGCCTCAACATTGCCAACTGTATATGATGATATGCTCTAAGTACAGTAAGCCATACATGAGGTATGGACAGATGTTTGGACATGACTACTAAGTGATGGGGCTTCTTTGCAGATGAATGATTACTGAGGACAGCTCACTGATGTGTTACAACCAGTCCTACAATAACCTGTGTACCTGTTAAGGTCAGGTTTTGTTAATTGAAGTGGAAGAGACAATGTAGAATGCTGTAAGGGTGACACTGAAGGCAAACCTCATGACACCTGTAACAGTAATACCTCCCCTGTGCATATATTGTGCATACATCAGCACAGTTGTCAAAGGAAAGAGTCAGTAAGCACTGTACCAGATGCGATAGTGCTGTACTTCTGTAGTACCTATCATCAGATAGGCAGGTGTTTGATTCACAGTACTGGCATGTGTGGGTGTGTGTGTCCATATATGTCACATATGGTTGGGAATACATCCCACATATTATCACTCTCCTGAACACTATTGTTGACACAGGTACAGAGTGAAGTGTAGAAAGAAAGACATAGGCAGGTGGTTAAACCTCACACATGTAAAGTGTCTGTATGTGTGTGACATAGGTGTATATCTTTGTGAGTGCCAGTGTGTGTGTGTTCCTGGAGTGAGGCTGTATTTTACAATAGTGGAATGTTAATGCCCACTCCCCCCATCCACTCAATGCAATCTAGCATCCCTGTGGATATCATCAATCGTAGATGGGCATACTGACTGCCTGTTAACATGTACACCCTGGGGTGTGACCTGTTGTTACATAGCCTTCAGATGGACTCCCCTCCCCAAATACACTCACTGCACTGTAGTATCCCTGTTGATGTCCTCAATCTTAGGCCATTTCAACTACCTGTACATGTGTACTTTCTGTGGCGCATCTTGTAATTGCATAGTACTATAATGATGATATGCACATAGGCAGGGGTTCTCATCCGAACACTGGCAACTGTGTGTGTGTGTGTGTGTGTGTGTGTGTGTGTGTGTGTGTGTGTGTCAGAGTGTGTGTTACTGTGTCTGTGAATCCCTGACTGTGTGGGTGTGTCTGTGTTTGCATGCTGTCATGGCAGTAGGTATTACTGCTTCCCAATGAGAAGCCACTATTTCCACTGGCCTTTACCTTTGTCATCCGGCATACCACTCTTTTACCCCCTCCGTGCTCCAGGTAACTATACCTGTGATGTCACCCACCATGGATGTGACGGCTCTGAACACAGTAGCTTACTGCACAGCTATCATGCTCTTGGATCATTAGAACAGTAAACATAATTGAAACATGGGAGAATATAACTGTGATGTGGAAGCTACAAAATGCATGCATGTGTTGTCATACTGACCTGTGGATAGTCAACATGTACATATGGGACACCCGCAAACACCGACATCCCCGGCACATGCAACTACACTTGAAAGAGGAAGGCAGAAAGTCAAGACCAAAATGCTGCTAGTGTTGTTACACATGATACATACTGTCAAACATACAAAATGCATTCTAAAACTGCAATACATGGTATGTCTGCTGCCTGTCAACACTACTCAACAATATTAATCTACAATTGTCTACCTAGTATGTTCACCCTGTGCAGCAGACTATATGAACATGTCCCTGCACCGATGGTGTGGATGACAGGGATGTGGTACAGGCATCATCATATGCACAGGGTGATAATGCTTGCCAAAGGCCTAGGCTGTGCCACTGGATGACATCATGTGTGTGTGTTAGGGCCTGTGATATCATTGGGCGTGTGTGGATGTTATGCATGTGTGTGTTGAGGTG
The DNA here is from genome assembly GCF_019279795.1 of Protopterus annectens. Taxonomy (NCBI): domain Eukaryota; kingdom Metazoa; phylum Chordata; order Ceratodontiformes; family Protopteridae; genus Protopterus; species Protopterus annectens. The sequence goes on along the minus strand of NC_056725.1, from coordinate 1,692,920,281 downwards.
CCCTACATTTGTTTCCAGTGTGTGTATGCATGCACACAGGTCTGACATGTAGATGGCCTACACAAGGGTATTATTGACAACTGCAGACTGTACAAGGCAGGTTTCACAGTTCATGGTGTCTGGCCACGGCCACGTGACCTGCGCCTGCCAGGGGTTGCATGGGCACTACCAGGCAGAGGTCCAGATTGGGTACCGTCTGATGACACATGTCCACTGGAATCATGTCCCTGTTGGGACTGTCCAGGACCACGTGCATGTGGCCTGCTGTGTCCTGGTGTGGACTGCACAGCACCAGCTGCACTGCTGCTGCTACCGCCACTATGGGAGTGGGCATGTGCAGTAGCATGTTCACGTAGACCTTCAACAGGTGATGTAGCTGACCTACGTCCACGTGCCCGATGCCTCACTCTCACCAGATGTTCCAGCACAGACATTCCACACTCAAGGATTGACATGCCACGGTCAAGAACTCCCACCATGTCATCCAATCATCTATCCAAAACATCTGCAAAATGATGGTGAGCATTTGCAAGTGCCTGGATGTTGTCAGTTAATGAACAGACAGCAGCCCTCTGAAGCCTCAAACCTTCTCTGTTGTGCCATTCAGTACATGCCTGTGCCTCCATTACAGCCTGAAACATGTGTCTGGTGACTCCAGCTGATGTGTTTTGTCTCCCAGGGGCATGTTGGCCAGTGGTCCTCCCACGAGCAACTCTGGGCACATGCCTGTGTGGGACATCACCAGTCTGTTGATTGGGATCATGGTGTGCAGGCACCCATAGTCACCACACTTCCCTGTTCCATGCTACCACCCACCAACTGTCCTTCCTCTATGGCCAGTGGTGATGGGGTATGTGCAGGCAGGGGAACTGTGTGCGAGGATGAGGGGGGAGACAGGTGGAATGGCAATCAATGGCACAGATTCAGCCCCTGACAACCCTGCCTGTGCCTCAATCATACTATCATCATCACTGCTAGAGTCTGTGGGGACACTAACATCAGGTGGACCACAGGAGGGCAATGCACCTATATCAACACCTGTGAGGGGAAGACAAGAACTGTACATTACAAGTTATACCAGACACACACAGACAGACAGACACACACAGATATACAGGCAGACCAACAGACAGACACACACAGGCAGACAGACAGACACACACAGGCAGACACAGACACACACAGACAGACAGACCTAGACACACAGACAGACACAGACACAGACAGAGACACAGAGACACACACACACAGACAGAGACACACACACATAGACACACACACACAGACACACACACACACACACACACACACACACACACACACACACACACACACACACACACACACACACACACACACACACACACACACACACACACACACACACACACACACACACAGACACACACACACACACACACACACACACACACACACACACACACACACTACATGCAGGTGATATGGTAGATGGTATTCAGTTTAGACAATTATAGTATCAGCTTAGGCAATTATAGTGGTAGTTATCATACATCCCTGAGTTGCACACAACAACATGCATGTGTTATAGCAGATGGCATGCACCTTACACAATTATAGTGGTGGTTAGCATACATACCTGTATTGCTCCATTTGTGTTAGTAGCATATGCCCCATACCTGCAACACAATGCATGCACTTTGCACCATTGCACTGCACTGCCATGGTGTGTGCAACATACACCACATGTTAACAGACCATTGCTGACCTTTGTACATCTGCCACTGATGCTTTGTGTTCACCACCGCTCCTATGTGTGAGGACATGAGCAGTAGGGTATGTCGACTGCATACTATGTTTGCCTGAGCCCTAGCTTAAATATCTCCCCCAAGGCAGTGCATGTCTGTTCAACATTGTTCTGCCTACCCCTGAGCTGAGTGTAGACATTGTGCATGAGGCTGTACACACACATGTTTGACATGGCTGTCCCTACTTTGCAATGGTTCCACAGACCAGCACAGGTTTACAGTATACCAGCCTGCTGTGTGGCGTATGAACTTGCCAATCACATGTAGTATGACATGTCTTCTGCTGATGTGTTAAATGACATGCATACATGTGTAACACAATGGTGTCCTTTCCAATCTACAGTACGGTAATGGTGTCCCAATGCAGGGACATGTTATATTAACATGGGCCTTCAGCTGATGCAATGTTGTCTGTTCACCCTACAAATATGCAGGGACATACTGCATATTGAGCTGATGTGCATAGCCATTGCAGAGTATCATGTGGCTTCACAATTGCTATACAGTGTGAACTACTGACACAGTTCATAGCCATGACTATGTTTACATACAATACATATCTAATGTGGAATGTGACCCACGTCACCAAGGTGTATACACAATAAATCCTAATGTGGAATGTGTGACATGGGTCACAGAAGTGTATACGGATGACACCCCTGCACATCTGCAACCATATTACTGATACCTGGGAAATATGCCCACACATGGCTAACTTACATGTATTCTATGTCCCACATGCCAACTGTGTACCTCACACACATGAGGAGCAGGCATGACAGTGATGTCTGACACCAGCAAGGTGAATGTACTGTATCTGTGGCTTGATGTGGATGTATGTGTATGTTGTGCAACACATGTATGTATTTGGATACTGTATAGGTGAATGGTTTCATGTCGTGACACACTCCAGATGTTCAAGACATGTTATGTGGTGATTTCATGTTATGCCTACACAAGCTGTGCACAGGCCTGTATGATGTTTAGTGTTTCACATCTGCAATATCACCATTACACAAAGGCTATAGTTGTATTGTGTCAAGCCAATGTACAACAGGGTGTACACACATGTACATCACTTCTACTGTGTGTGTTGCTTCATGTCTCTGGCAATCCTCCACAGCCATGTGTACACATGTTAAGTCCAATGGTTGTGATGGCCATCTTATTTCACATGTCAGTGTTATCCCATATGACATACACCCATAGATGTCATATGTTCCACTGAGGACAGGGTTATGCAGACAAAGGGTGGTATGTATGGGATGTGAGACATGTTTTGCAGGATAGTTGAGCAGTGTTGCAGTCATCCCACTACATGTCATGGACATGTCTGATAGCACATGACATTGTGTGACATTCATAGCAAGGGTATACTCCACAAGGGTGTATCCTGTGGGCCGGGCATACTCCAGCTCCAACACATTTAGTGTGTGTGTGCACATATATGCTCTCTGTACAGTACTGTTCGCATTCCCAACATCTGTAATGCTGATATGTAGTACCTGTTCCTACAGTGGAACACACCTCAACCATTGTATTCACTGTTGTCCACACATCTGGCAATGACAATTTGGAATGTTTAGTGTAGGTGTTTTATATAGTCTTCAATTGTTTCACATAGGTAAACAGTGTGATGCATTGCAGGTCTGACCAGTGTCCATTAACAGGACCACCATACATTATGTGTACGTGTGTTATGGCAGATAGCATGCAATTAATATGTTCCGTGCATTATCAAGCCATGTAAATAATAACAATCTCACCTGACACAGGCTGCTGTCGCTGCAAAATGCCAGAGATACCTAAACAGGAGTGTCACAGCAGTAAGATCATTATCCACACCTGTGTGATAGCTACAAGGTGCAATGTCCATGTTAGCACATAAGCCAGTACAATACACTATACTATGGAGTATGCACATCTGTGCATACATAGAGTAGCAGACTATAGTATATGGCATGTGTGCATACATGCCTAGCATATGATGTTACATTACATATTGTACAGTAACACATGTAACTATGTGATATATAGTTGTGTTTTATGTGCAGTAGTGACTTACTAGGCAACTCCAGGCTCGGTGGTTGAGAGACACCCACCTCCACAATACCAGCTAAAGCTTGTGGATGGAGGTCTGCAGGTGTCCCCAGATTGGCCAGTAGCTCCTCAGTACATGTGAGTGGGGGCTGGGTGAGTGGCCCCCCACCTGTTGCACCCTGTTCCCTGGTGATTGCATTAGCACACTGCTTTGCCGTGTATAGTTCAAAAGGTGGTCTGAGTGTATGAGTATGTGGCTAATTATGGCAGACAGGCAGCTGACAGTATGTATGCCCTCTTATAGGTCAGTGTGTAACATAGTGCTAGAGTTTGCATTCACAAATGAGTACTGTTGGGCATGTTTCCAGTCATGTGTTCAAAGGTATGGCACAATTATGCAAACTATGTCATACAGTTTGTGTATTTCGGTGTCTGTCTCTTCCTGCTTGGGGGTCACTTGTTTGGCCAGATACTTAGATGCGTCTGTGAATGTGTGTGATTTCTGGTTGTGTGCCTGGGTGTCCTTACTGTGTTCTGGTAAAGGTATGTGTTGGTTGTGTTGATGAGCTGCATGTGTTAACCTACACCTCATGACTGTCCAGTCCAGTCATGGCTGTAGAGTGGGCTGCCTTCCAGCTTACCCCTGTAGCTGCATCCCAAACAATGTGTGGGGTGTGGTGTTATGTGGGTCTGGCAGTGTACATGGCATAGAGATTACATTCCCCC
>NC_056725.1:1692805728-1692910728 GCF_019279795.1 Protopterus annectens | reverse complement strand
AGGAAACAGTTGAGTACAGCAAGAACATACAAAACACTGATACTTAGTCACTCCAAAAGCCTATCTTGGAAGCTAGAAGACTTGCATAAGTTTAAGGCTTTCTATTGCTTACAAGTAGGTTACCTACAGGGGAGAAGAAAAACCAGCACAGATGAGGAACATGCATGCAATGATACCATACTGGCCTATGTGTCAGCCTTATAGGCTTTGGAATACTAGCCAAGGCTATTGGCGCCCCCATGGTGCCTTATTTAGGAGAGTCTCAAAGGTGAATACCAGCTCCATAAACAGCACAATAGCAGAATCAATGAGGATTACACTACTCAACACCAGGTGTTGTGATCACAGCATGCATGCACTCACAGTACTCCTCAGGATGGACAATATCAACATCTGTGCATTAACTGAAATTTGTCTTAAGGCTCCTGAGAGCACACCAGCACTACCAGACTACAACCCATACCACACATTTCAGCCACAGAACATGAACTGATAGACATGGAGGGGCTGTATCCATATTCATCAGGGTTACCTACACCTCCAGGTTAGTGGGGCAGCATGATACCTCTGTGATCATCCATGTGCAGCTAACATCAGCCACAACTGCAATGTGGAATGTGGCCTGCTACAGAACACCCTCCATGACCCAGGACCTCCACTCCACCTACCTGGAGACAGTGGATAACTTGACAGTCCTAATGCACACCCTGGCATTGGTCGATGTCAACTACTATACCATTAACTGGGAAACGTACTCCGGTACTCACTTCCAGGCCCAGCGCTTCCTGGAATGTATCACCTCATATGCCCTGTATCAGGTGTTAGCCTCCCTAATGTGGGGTGGAAACTACTAGATGTGGTCATCACCAACATGGGCAACAGGTGCACCACAGCAGAGGTTAACCTTTCACTCATTAGATCTGACTGAACTATTCACTGTTTCCACACCCTAGCATCTCCTCCATCCATGGATACCACAGTGTAAACCTTTCCTACAGCTAAATTTACACTACTAGTGATGGGGGGGGGGTTCACAGCCTCCACGCTAAGGGGAAACACTGCTCAAGATGCAAACAGATTTACAAATGCAGTCTGTAAGCACCTACATGGATGTATGGATCGTACCATCGCTGGAAAACCAAGACTCACTCCTCCTAGACAAGGACACTGGTCTGGTGGACCTCTGCAATAAACAAGCTATACTACAGAAGTAGGACAGTGTTCCAGACACACAGAAAATCCCATGAAGGGCAGACATCCATGACCACTATTAGTATGATATGTTAGTCCCTCGTGACATCATCCAAGGCTAACATCAGCAGGAGAATACGCAAGGATTCGAAAGATGATCACAAAGCCTTCTTTGGCTATGTCAAGGATCTATGTGGCAACACACAGATTTGCATTGTGCCGGTGAAATATAGCACAAATATACTAAGCCTACTGATATCGCCAACATCCTTGCAGATACATTCAGTGCATACTTCATCCCCTAAAGAGCCCACAACACTACCCGAAAGGTTCAGTATCCCAACCATCAGAGACACACAGGTGGATATGGCCCTCTCTAACAGCAGAACACAGCTTCAATGGAGGCAAATGTTGACCCAGACTGCATCTTGCAAACTGTACAAGACAACCTGCCCCCCACCTAATTAAGCATTCCTACCTCAGCCTCCCCACAGGCTACATGCCCATACAATTGTGCGTGGCAACGGTTATTCCACTCCATCAAGGTGGAATCACAACTGACCATGGTAACTACCACCTCATAAGCCTGACTAGCCTGGTCTGCAATGGTATGGTTCACATCCTCATGGCACTCATTAACAATGACATTGGTAACCTCCGAACATGTGACCCAACCCAGGTCAGCTTGTTTGAGTGAAGTTCATGCCTACTGAACCTGTTTGACATCTTACATACAGTCACCAGGACGTTAGATGATGGGGGAGGTGGTTCACACATACTACCTGGACCTCACCGAGGCTTTTGACATCATGCCCCACTCAGGTATTATTGATAAACACACCAGCCTGTACATTCACCCATACATCACAAGTTGGGTTGCCAACAGGCTTACGCACAGAACCCACATGGTACGACTAGCAGTCTCCAGGTCCAACTCTTGAACATTCTCAACTGGTGTCCCACAGGACTCAGTCCTGGGAGCCCTACTGTTTGGCATATACATCTCAGAGGTACAGGCAAACACAGGTGGACTATGGCAGACCATGTTTGGCAATGACTGCGAACTGGGAGTCATAACTGATAGTCCAGCTGACACGGACATCCCTCAAGGGGCCTCACAGAGAATGTCACAGGGTGCCAATGACACGGCCTCTAGCCAAGTGCCACTAACTGCACGGTCATTACATTTGTGGAATTGGCACCCACATATTAACACATAAGTGGCAGCCACTTTAATACAGATGAGGCAATGGGGTATCTGGGGACTAAGGTAGATAGTGATCTCCCCTTTGACAATCATATCTCCACAGTAGTTAGGACATCCTTCTATGTAGGCCATCTGATTACTAAAGGATTCCCATCTAGACATACTGGGGTTATAGTGCCCCTTTACTCATCACTCATCAGTCCCATCATAAGGTATAATAACCCATGTGGGATGTACCTCAGAGGACACGTCCAACAGCTGGGTGGTCCACGAATGTACCTCGCCAAGAGGAATATTGGCCTCCAACATATGGCCTATGCAGCCAGACTGAATAAACTCTTGCTTTACTCAGTGGCATCCCATTTACCCAGAGATGATCTCCACTGGCCAACACAGCCATGTCGAACTCAAGCTTGATAGATATGCTCCACCTATGGGAATCCATGTCACAGTGAGCCACACACTGTAGTGAGCTGAACCTTGCCACAACAATAACTGGAAGATGCTGGAGGGACAGCTTCCTGTCACAGACACTCCCCATACTTTGGAACAACATCCCTAACTACATTATACAGAACCCCTCACTAACACTCTGTAAGAGAAACCTTGAAGGGTGGATGGGGAACAGTAGATGCACCCCAGGGATCCCACCATTGGCTCTGCTCCACAGAGGGACAATTATTGAATCAATGGGGTGGCAAAAGCTGACACATTTTGGCTGGTCTTATGAATGGCCTCTGGCAGTTGGCCAAGTACCAACCTATGAATCTATACATACAGTATCTGCATATGCTGATAGCTTAAGTTACTGTTCAGGTGTTGACTTACCTTGTGCCAATGGCTGTTGTGTGTGCAATAGTTGAGGGTTGCCTATGTTGGATGCACACAGTAGACTACCTATACATGACAATTTACAGGTAGTCTTAAGTGTGTGCCATCCATTTTTACTGTGTGTGCAGGTGGAGAAAGGTGTCAGTCCCTAGGTGCCTACACTCAGTGTGTGTGCTATACATTCCCTCTTTACCAAGGCTTGGGCATACTGGGCATGCCTCCATCTGCCTACTGGGGCTGGCTCAGGGTGTTCATGGTCTGAGTACCTCTGTGCCTGTGGGACCCTTGGCAATGGTGGTGGGCTGTGAGGGCCTTCACCATTCTGTCCCTGCTGCAGCTGTTTCTGCAGGACCATATTGTGTAGCATGGCACACACTATGAAGATGTGGGCACATGTGCCTGGAGAGTACTGCAAGGCTCCACCAGATTTGTCCAAGCAACAGAACCGTGACTTCAGCATTCCAAACACATGCCCTATGATGATTCTGGTTTGTGCGAGTGCCTCATTATGGCATTCCAGCATGGGTGTGTGTGCATTTCTGATAGGAGTCATCATCCATGGTTCCAGTGCATAGCCAGCATCCCCCACCAGGTGGCCATTTGGGATGTCCCCCCTGGCAAATAACTGATACAGCTGTGAAGCATGCCACATGTGGGAGTCATGATAACTTCCAGGGCTGCCAACACACACATCCATGATAATGCCCTGGGTATTGCACATGACCTGGCAGTTGATGGAGGGTTATCCCTTGTGGTTTATGTAGTGCCTACCCTGCTCACCGGGTGGTGACTTGATGTGTATGTGCGTGCAGTCTATTGCACCCAGTACCTCTGGGTATTCTGCCACATGGTGGAAGAGACGCATATTGCTGGCCAACTCCTCCTGCATTCAGGGGAAGTATATGTGCTCATTGGCATGTGGTAACATGGCATCCAGGAACTGGTGTAGTACCCTGGATGCTGATGTCTGTGAGATCCCCATGATATCCCCAGTTGGTCTTTGAAAGGTACCTGTAGCTAGTATTCTCAGGCTTACACATACCTTTGTATCCACTGGGATGGGTTCCCCTCTGTTTGTTCTGGCTCTGAGGCATGGCCGGCACAGCTCCAAAAGTTCCTGTAGGGTGTCACTGTCCACCCTGTAATGCTCTACTGTCTCCAGATCATGTAGCCCCTGGTAGTTTATCCTAGTTCTGAACACTCTCCTCCTCCTCTGGTGCCTGCGGTGGTTGTGTGCATCATCCTCCACACCACCTTCAGTCTTCAACACATGCTGGTGGATCAAAGCTATGGCAGCCCCTAACATGTACATAATAAAAGTTCCCCATCTGTATACACCACTGGTGCAGAGTGTATGGGAATACACAAATGTGTGTGAGGAGCTTTCACACTTTATAGTATTGTGCTAAGGATGCTGCTGATATAAGTGGGTGTGTATGAGCTATTCCAGCTGCTGTGTGTCTTAATTATGGGTTTTGCAATGAGTACTGCAAGTGTGAGGCCTTTACTGTGGAGATCTGCTTGCCTGCCTTGATTAATCTGTTGCCCTTTAAATCACTTTTAGACCTGTATCCCCTCCCATTATCATGCATGCATCCATCTGCAATCTTTCTTGTTTTGTACTTTCCCTACCCAGTCATGGAAAAATGTGCCTTGTAGCTGATATACTGCATATCGTCTTTGTTCTGCTTTGACACTTAGCTGTTTAATTTGCAGTACAGCCCCTCCCCTTCCCTGTTCTACAAGTAGCTGCTTGCAGTCTTGTTAGCTGTTGTCAATGGCCCACTGTAGGCTCCTAGGTGTTAATTAGTAATTTGTACTCCAATTTCACTGCTGCAGCATTTCCTTATTTCTTTCCTATATCCTTCCTGTTTCAGCTGCAGTGCGCACCATGCATACCCATTTACTGGGTTTATGTGCGTTTTCATCTCCGTTCACATGCATACTCGGTTACCTTGTGTACTGTCAGCTAAGCATAGCTATGGGCAAATCGACACACCCCTATCCTGCAGCTTTGCCTAGCTAGGGGCAGACCGGTTTAGCAATGCTCCAATGTGCGTACAGCAATGGCGACACACCCCTTTCTTGATGTCATCTTTATCTCAAGGGCACACCTCGGTGTTATAACGCTACACTGTGAGTTGCACCCTTACACCAGCGGGGAATCTGCGATTCACTATTACTCCTCTCATTTGCATGGCATTGCCTACTAATTCCTAGCTACTGTGCATAACACTGTCACTGCCCCTTAGCAACACTTGCTCCATGAGTATGGTGTAGCATGCCTGCCATTGACTATTATGGGGAAATCGTGATATGTGTTTCTGTTAGAAAAATATATATTAGTAATATGCATGCTTATGCTTAGTGCATTCGAGGTTTAAAAGGGTTAATACATTTATTCTGTTCACACTGCATGAATCTGCACAGCTATTAGAAACTTAACAAGAAGCATTCTGATTTCTGCTAATGTCAGCAAATAACAAAATGTATTTCATTTCTACTAGTGACATGAGACTTAACAAAGAGTTATTGATTTTCTGCTTATGCCATGAGAAAGTACACAGCTGCTAGAAGCTTTGTTAAGGAACACAATGAATGCTTGAAAGTATAAACCGTAGTCAGCATTACTTGTACTTAAGCTAGAAATGTACCTTGAATCTAGGCAAAATATAACACATATATTAGAACTGCACAATTGAAGAATTGAAAGTTTGTGGTGGGCTAAAATAAGCCCCAAAGCCAGGTTGTTTTTCTCAAATGTTTTGTAAATCAGCAGTTATTCTCAACTAGTCAGCAATTAGTCTAGTAACATTTTCTGTAGAACAATACAGAAAGCTGTGTCTAACTATGTCAGCAATAGAAGTAACATTTCTGTGTGACATGGAAAGATCTGTATAAAAATACCATACTAATTATTAATGTTCAGACAAACCATTCTGCCAGCATGCTTTGTCTCCTTGCTGCAAGTTAATAAAGGGTGCCTTGCTTGAACCTTACGTGAATTGGTCTTTAAAGTTTTATTTTCCTTTGACAAATTGGTCCTTCGGACCGGAACCCTCTCTTCACCTCAGATCAGACGGGCCAGGTGGTTGAAACCGTACAGGGAAGAAACCAAATCGGTTCTTCTTATTTCAAAAGCCCTCCGACTGAATTGTCGTTCAAAAGAGGCCAGCCACTTTCTGATCTGCGACTGAAGGACGGGTCTCCACGAATCAGGTGATCAATCACATAGGCTCAGGTAAGGTGAATCTACTTTTTTCTGTCTTCTGTTTTAGATCAGGGACTAGATTTGTATTGTTTTTGTCAGGAATGTATTTTTCTTACAAGTCAGGGACAGAAAAGATTACTGTCTTGCCACAGATCAGGAGAAACAGAATAAGTAGGCAGTCATTCTGAAGAGACTATAACAAAATCCGTGGTACCACGTTAAAAATAAGAGAAGTTACATAACGATCAAAAGGGTAGAACGGAATGGGTAATAATTGCACAAAAAGTCCCCAAAATCCGCCGTTAACAGAAGACGCAAAATACATGCAGTCGCAGCTCGCCGACAATATTAAATATTATTCAAAATGGGTTAATAAATATGAATTCGATGGAAAATTAGAAAATCCTCGCTTATCAAACTTGTCAAACAGCTCAAAACCGATTCCAAAGGTCGGGTAAAAAAGCAACGTAAATTAGGAATTCCTCAGGCACACAGGTGGATTGAGGAAGTAAACCGCAGGGAACAAAAGAACAAAAATTCAAAAACAATGTTTTTAGACAAGGAGGACAATAACTTAGTAATAGCATCAGCCCCTCCACCTCCTTTACCATAATATGAAGCAAGTGAACAGGTTAGTCCACCCCCATGATATCCTGTGGTCACTGAAGAAAGAGGCATTATGAAAATAAAACCATTTATTAGAGATCCCATCGAGACCAGGTCTTGAACAAAGTCAGGTAACTCAAATGAAGGCATTGAGTTATATCAGATGGTTAAGAATTCATGATCTATGAGTGAAGAAGAAATATGCCCACTTATAGAAGTACCCAATCCTCAGGCACGACAAGATAATCAGGACCCAACTATTTTAGTGTATAGACCCTGGACTCCGGAAGATATCCGGAAAGCCACTGAGGGAATAACTCATCCAAAAGTTAATTTTAGAAAATTCTCTGAAAACTTACAAGGAATGAGGCTGATTTATAACCTAAATGGAGAAGAGGTAGAAAAAGTAGTTAGACAAATTGTGGGGCCAGATTGGCACATGATTAGTGGCAACTGGAATCCCCGTGATGCTGCACAAAGACCCCTCCCACATAGCAGTGCAGAATTAGACAACAAGAGTAAAAGGTCTTACAGACCGCATCTCTGAAAAATGGAAGCCTAGAGCAGACTGGACTTGCATTGATCAATGCATCCAACAAGAAGGTGAAGCTATTGACCGGTATTATGCCAGACTATTAGAATGTTTTAATAACCACTGTGGCATGCAGGTTCCTGAAGATCAAACACAAGATTCCCCATATGAACAGCAGTTAAAGAATGCATTTTTAAAGGGAAGTATTGCACCTATAAGCAGGTTTATTACAAAACATATGGTAGACCATCGTACAAGCAGGTTACAGTCATTACTTGAATATGCTAGGCATACCGAAAGGCATTTTAATAGCAAAAAGAAAAAGAAAGCTCAAGTATTTTCTGTAGAATATGGAGCAGAAGTTTATGTAGTACAGTCTGGGAAAAAGGGCAAGAAAAATTCACAGGGAAACAAACAATCTGATCAACGATTAGAGGACTTTGAAGAGCGAAAGAACAGGGGTGAATGTTTTAAATGCGGTAAAAAGGGACACTTGGCAAAGGATTGCAGGAAAAATAAGAAGGCAACAACAGAAGACAAGGAGGCTGAGGACTGACTATATGGTAGTCAGGAATCACTAGAAGGGGATAGAGAGGAAAGGACAAATGAGAATGTGATAGAGGGAATAGAGAATGTGACAGAAGAGATAGAGTAAGTGCAAGAAATTAGTGACAGTGAGGAAAATGAAATATTAGACCTAGCTTTATTGAGCTTGAAGCTCTATTTAGCAGACATGAAACCAGAAGTTACACTTTTGGTAGAAGGGAGGGAAGTCAAATTCTTGTGTGACTCAGGGGCATCACGAACCCTGATACATCCCTCCAAACTGCCAGAAAACACGGAGTCACCTGATTACATACTGGTAAAAGCAGCTAATGGACAGCTGTATTGGGAGCCCCTCTCCCATAATATCGCAATAACTGATCCAGTTTCAGGATTCACTCAGAAAAGCAAAATTGTTGTTTCTGCAAAATGCCCAGTAAACCTCTTGGGCAGAGACCTCATGCAACTATTTGGTATAGCAGTAGTCCCAACCATGCAGGGTATGGAAGCACAGCGACAAATTGATACCTTTGCAGTGCAATCGGAGGGTGAAATGTTTTATTGGTACAGCCAGGACTTGGTTATGACTGGTCCAGGGACTGTGACCAAAGAATTAATGAATGTAGTCATTAGCAAGTTCCCCTCCCTAGACATTGATAAGCAACACTTGTTACACTGTACCCTGTATTATTGTAAAACACCAGGACCTGATAAGGAATATGAGCAAGAATTGTTTAAAAATCATGCAAACAGATTGATATTATGTAATCTATACTGGGGCACAGAGGGGAACAGTGTAGCCAGCTGTTCATTGCCCCAGGAGTTCTTTGCACTTTATAAATCTAATCGATTACCACATGTTAGCTTAACCAAGAACAAAAATATAGAATGGACAGACCTAGGAGAAAAAGTCACGAGATGGGAGAAACAGACAGAATTAGAACTGTCAGAACAGGGAATAAAAATACAGAAGTTGAATTGGATAACTCAGACCCACCCAGCTGTGCACTTGCAGTCTAGCAAAGACAGCTGATTAGCACTCCTATTAAAGGAGGAAGAGAATGCCTTATGAGACATACCAGAGACTCTCTGGTCGACAGGGAAATCAAATGTAGGACTCATTCATACAGCGGGACCAGTTACTATCACGCCAAAGTCAGCATTTAGACCACAGAAAAGACAGTATCCCTTAAGAAAAGATGCAGAGGCAGGAATAAAGCCTATTATAGCAGCCTTACTTAAAGGGGGAATACTGGTAGAATCTCCCGATTCACCATGTAACGCACCCTTATTTCCAGTTAAAAAAGCAAATGGAGAATGGCGTATGGTCCAAGATTTACAAGCCGTAAATGATGCAGTAATACCAATGGCACCTACGGTGCCAGACCCACACACCCTCTTGAATGATTTAAAACCACAACAGAAGTATTTTTCTGTGGTAGACATCAGCAATGCGTTCTTTTCGATACCGATACACCCTGATAGCCAGTATTGGTTTGCATTCACATTTCAGGGGAAAAGGTATACATATACGCAACTACCACAGGGATATTGTGAAAGTCCAACAATATTCTCACAAGAAATGGCAAGCAACTTGGCGGGATTCACCCCACCAAGAGCCAGTCAGATTTTACTTTATGTTGATGACATCTTGCTGGCGGCCCCCACCCAGCAAGATTGTAGAGAAGATACCATAGCACTATTACGATTTTTAGCCGCTGAAGGACATAAGGTAAATAAAAATAAACTGCAGCTTTGGAAAAAACAAGTCAAATACCTGGGATATGTAATATCCAAGGAAGGTAGAACATTAGATGAGGACAGAAAAGTAGCAATTTTGCAAGCACCAAAACCCACTACCAGGAAGGAAATGATGTCCTTCCTGGGTACAACTAATTTTTGCCGGAGCTGGATTCCAAACTATGCCTTGGAATCTGCACCGCTAACTGACCTTATATATAAGAAGCCTATGGCAGCACAGGATTTGTTACAATGGACACCAGAGGCAGAATCTGCTTTCTGCAAACTGAAACAGTTAATAGCGTCCTCATTAGTTCTAGGATTACCAAACTACCATAAACGTTTTTTCCAAACTGTAGACTGTAAGCAAGGTTATATGACATCAGTGTTAACACAACAGCATGGGGATAAGCAATGTCCCATTGCTTACTATTCATCACAACTAGACCCAGTGGCACAGACCTTACCCCACTGTGTACAAGCAGTAGTTGCAGCTGCAATGGCAGTACAGGCTTCGGCCTCAGTAGTCTTATTCCACCCTCTCACTTTGAGAGTGGCTCATGCAGTCACGATTATTTTACTACAAGAAAAGGTGGCATATTTTTCCCCTGCTAGGCATCTTTCCTGTATGACTATATTGTTGAGCCAACCTCACATGACAATTGAGCGATGCATGACTTTGAACCCTTCTACTCTGCTCCCAACCCCTGCAGACGGCACACCGCACTGCTGCCTGCAGGTAATTGAGCAAAAGACACTACCTAGAAAAGATCTCACGGATGTCCCCTTGGATGATGCCGAGGTGACATACTACGTGGATGGTTCGTGCAAAAGGGGTCCTGCAGGACAGAACCTAGTAGGATATGCAGTAGTTTCTGACACTGAGATTATAGAAGCAAAACCTTTACCACACAACTTATCTGCACAGGCAGCAGAATTAATTGCCTTGACACGGGCATGTATCTTAGCAAAGGGTAAATGTGTAAACATTTTTACTGACAGCCAGTACGCTTTTTCTACTGTACATGTTTTTGCGCAACAGTGGAAAAAATGAGGAATGATAACATCTACTGGCAAACCTATAAATCATGCACAGTTTATTTTAGATCTTTTAGAATCTATTCAGTTACCTCAGAAAGTAGCCATTTGTAAATGCACAGCTCACACCAAGCAACAAGATAGGATTTCAAAAGGTAATGAGAGCTGATACAGCTGCAAAACAAGCAGCCACAGAAGTATTTCTTTTAAATGAGGAATTACAACCCTCTGAGATTTTAGACTTAGAAATGTTAAAAACAATGCAGACACTCACTACGCAAGCTGAAAAGCAAAGATGGGTAAAACGAGGAGCAATTCTCGAAAAGGGGCTGTACATCTCTAAAGAAGGGAAACCAACACTACCATCTAATTTGTTTAGATATGCAGCTTTGTTGAGCCATGGGCAGTGCCATGTCTCAACAGGGGGGATGGTACAGCTGGTGAACCAGGTGTTCACAACATACGGATTTACAAACTACTCTAAAAAATTTTGTTTGATGTGTCAAATTTGTAACAAACATCATGCACAAGGGGCGTTAAAGCCCAAGCAAGGGAGTTTCCCTACACCACCATATCCATTTCACACTATCTGTATGGATTTCATAGAATTGAACAAATGTGAAAATAAGAAGTATTGTCTTGTCATTGTAGATATGTTTTCCAGATGGGTGGAAGCCTTTCCAACCAAAAATCCAGATGCAGCCACGGTGGCAAAAGTACTTGTCAAAGAAATCATCCCTAGATTCGGCATTCCGGAAAGAATCTACAGTAACAATGGTACACACTTTGTAAACCAAACCATACAGCAGTTAAGTAAGCATTTTGGTATTTCTTTAAAAAATCATTGTGCATACCATCCACAATCTGCAGGGCTAGTTGAAAGTCATAATGGTATATTAAAAAACAAATTGAGAAAATTGATAGCTGAAACAGGGAAAAATTGGATATACTGTTTACCCCTGGCACTGCTGAGCATGAGAACTGTCCCTACAGCAAAAGGATTGACTCCTTTTGAAAAGTTATTTGGAAGGGCTTACTATATACCCCAGTGGAAACTTCTCATGTCATCAGACCAGGAAGCTGATTTTACACTAGTTGAATATATGAAGAAAGTCATGAATTCTAAACATCTGTTGCAGTCAAATTCTGTTTCAGATAGAGAAAAAACCCAGACATCAGAAGTGGCAGTGACACCCGGAGACTGGGTGTGGATAAAAGTTATAAAGAAGAAGAACTGGACGTCACCAAGGTGGGAAGGTCCATACCAGGTGCTTCTTTCAACATCCACTGCAGTCAAGATAGCAGAGTGAGCTTCATGGATCCACCTGACGCACTGCAAACTAGTTAAGAACTTTGAACTGGACAAAAATCTTACCTCTCCATCGGGGCTCTCAGCACAAAGTCTGGCTACAAAGGGGGGTCAGATCAATAGGACTGATCCGTCTCAACCCCAGTGAAGAAACCATCGGTGCTGAAGGTCCTATTAAGGCAGAGAGTAAGAACACATGTCTGAAATAAAGATGACAAAATCCACTAAGATCCAAATGTACCTATTCGGAAGAGTCGGAGAAAACAGGAATGCAGAACAACCGTTTCCTCGGAAGTATTGCATAACCATCCTGTTGACTGTACTAGTGACAATAATCTTTTTGTTGTGGCCATTCCTTTTCACAGCCACACAAACTGAACTAAACAAGTCTGCAGAGTTGTACGCAGAGTGGCACCCAAACTTCAACACTTACCAGGCAATCAAATATGTGTATGCTGAGACCTTCAATGTTTCCAATTGCTGGATTTGCACAGCTTTGCCAACAGCATACGGGGGTTATTGTTAACTTCAGTCCCCCTAGGAGCCAACAACACCTGGGAAAATTTAGTCTATGATACATCAGATGTCACATCACAAAATAAAGTAGCATTGCACTTGTCTGTTCGACAGAAGGGGACTGTGTGTTTTTACAAAAATGATACAGTTCAGGTGGGTTGGAGCAATTGCAATGTGACTGTTCCCTATAGATGCTATAATAAAACTGGCAACACAGGTTCCTATTGCAACACAAGCTATGATTCATTTTTTGAACTGATGCATAGGACAACTGATGAAGTAAAACATAATGCTGACCTCTATAAACAACTGAGTATAGTTGACAAAAAAATGTTTCATCCAGAGCCAGGACATAGCAAAGTTACTACCAAAGTAGAAGATTGCTACTTTGTATGTGGTAGGAAAGCATATAAGTGGTTACCTGAGAATTGGTCCGGCAGTTGTTATTTGGGGTACCTGGTTCCGGCCATACGACACACAGCAGTTTTACCTCAGGGGAAAGTTCGGAATGTTCGACGAGAAATCAAGAAGCCTGTCAACCCAGTGGGGCAAATCAATGCGGGCTGGAAAAAACATCATGCTGTGGACCTAGGGAAAAATGGACTGTCACATATGGACTTGGGTGATACCATCATCTCGTGGGCAGGTGTACTGCCAGCATATGGAGCAATGAAATCATTCTGGGAACTGAGAAAACTGTCTAAACTTCTCGAAATAATGAGCAATGCAACCTTTTCCGCTCTAGAATTGGTGACTGATGAATTGACTGCCATGAGAACTGTAGTGCTTCAAAACCACACGGCTCTTGACTTCACCCTAGCAGCAAGAGAAGGTACTTGCACTTTAATCCAGGAGGAGTGCTGTTCATATATTCCATATTCCCGACCACAAACATGAGATAGACAATCACCTTGAGGTAATTCAGCAGGTGTCGGCTATGACCAAGCCAGGACCAAATCCATTGATGGACTTTTTCCAGAGATTGTTTGGGGGGTGGGGCAGTATCCTAATGAACATCCTGATTGCCATCTGTGTAGGAATGATCCTGCTGGTGGTATGTGTGTCCTGCTGCATCCCCTGCATGAAAAGACTGATTAAAGACTTTATAGACATGTCAGTTTTAGAAACCTTATACCAAGGTGCTGAACTTGAAGAATTGTTGAAAAATTGAAAATGCTTTCATAAGTTTAAACTGAATGACTCTCTTAACTGCAAATCCTGAGTAGGAAGAGGTTAGGGGAAGAAAAAAAACTGTTTATGCTTATTTTGAAAGTAGAATAAAATTATTAAAAGGGGGGAAATGTTAGAAAAATATATATTAGTAATATGCATGCTTATGCTTAGTGCATTTGAGGTTTAAAAGGGTTAATACATTTATTCTGTTCACACTGCATGAATCTGCACAGCTATTAGAAACTTAACAAGAAGCATTCTGATTTCTGCTAATGTCAGCAAATAAGAAGTATTTCATGTCTACTAGTGTCATGAGACTTAACAAAGAGTTATTGATTTTCTGCTTATACCATGAGAAAGTACACAGCTGCTAGAAGCTTTGATAAGGAACACAATGAATGCTTGAAAGTATAAACCGTAGTCAGCATTACTTGTACCTAAGCTAGAAATGTACCTTGAATCTAGGCAAAATGTAACACATATATTAGAACTGCACAAATGAAGAATTGAATGTTTGTGGTGGGCTAAAATAAGCCCCAAAGCCAGGTTGTTTTTCTCAAATGTTTTGTAAATCAGCAGTTATTCTCAACTAGTCAGCAATTAGTCTAGTAACATTTTCTGTAGAACAATACAGAAAGCTGTGTCTAACTACGTCAGCAATAGAAGTAACATTTCTGTGTGACATGGAAAGAACTGTATAAAAATACCATACTAATTATTAATGTTCAGACAAACCATTCTGCCAGCATGCTTTGTCTCCTTGCTGCAAGTTAATAAAGGGTGCCTTGCTTGAACCTTACGTGAATTGGTCTTTGAAGTTTTATTTTCCTTTGACAGTTTCATTGCGGTTTTATTCTATATTTTTATATATTCCTTGTGATCCCCTTTGCGCACCACTGCCCTGAGCTTCCACGTCGCGATAGTGCAATTATATATATTAAATGTTAATTTTATATTTTGTACATGTTTTTTATGCCAATGGCTATATATTTAGCTATTGGCATATATTAAGAATATAATAAATGTGTTTGGTCAGCTGTCATGGCTCCAATTTTATGTTTGCAAAAATGTAAACCGTTTTCTGCGGTTTACATTTCTGCATGCTCACACTATGCCTGCACCACTTCCTGAATCACTACATACCTTCATTTGCATGCTACACTGCTGCACATGGGGTAATTAGCATACAAGGCTTAGGAGTTGTGCGGGCGTAGCATATGCAGGTAGTGCACATGGGAACAGCTTGTACCTGAATCGCTCGGTGGCCATCTTTGGTGTTAGTACGCCGATGCCATGCCTGCACCTGGCGCAAGCTTCATGAATCCCGGGGTTAGTTTTAAACAGTTTCTTTTCAGTTACATTCAAGACTGTTAAAATGAGCATTAAATAAAGCTGCACTGTGTACCATAGTTTAAGACAGAAAGTTTTCTCTCTCCTTGGGGAGAGTGTAGATATGATGATAACAAATATAAACACATTTTTACATTAATATATCATGGATATGTATTATAGTACTGAGTCTTTAAGATTTAAGCAATGTTATAATGCACTGAGGTTGGTGTACCAGTTGGCACAGACTTTGTGATGTGTGAATGAACTTATTCACCATCCTTCTGCTATCCTGCCATTGTGAGAGCTATTAAAGTTGCTATTTTACTTGCAATGCTGGTGCTTGCAGTCATTCATTACACGACCAAACAAGATAACTTTCATTCATTACACGGTCAGACAAGTAACCAGTAGTGTACATCACGACTGGTTATTACTACTAACAGTGTTAGGAAATTGTACAAAATTCTAAATTCAACCTATGTACAAACAATTTAACTTCAACAAATGAGAATCCCTTGTGTAAAAGTTTTTTTATTTTTATTTACTTCTTAAATTGTAAATTTGAAATTCATTTTATTCACTCTCAGATTTCCCCTGACACTAAGTGCTCATTCGACCTGTTTTCTGTGGAAATATCAGATCCTGCATGTTCTAAAGATGTATTCACTCCTTCTTCATTTACTCCAGTTGGCACACTTGCCATTTCAATGTTTCTTTGTCAGCTGTACTGACCTTCTTGACTACTGCTAATGTAACAAAAAATGATCCACAGGATCTGTATTGCCCAAGGGAAGAGAATTAGATCAAGTAACAAGAATTCTGAATTGATCTGACTTCTTTGGCAGAGAACATACTTTGCAATTTAAGTATTCATTAAGATTTCTATTATTGTTTTTTTTTTCATGCTGCCACATTTGCATTGTGTATTTTCAGTTTTTCACTTTTTATATTCACTCTTATATGCTGAAAATGCAGAATAGCAGAAATTGTTCTCATTAAGCTTCTTCACATCTCTAATATAAATCATCAGAATGTGGTTGTTTCTCTCAAATAGCCATAAGTTCACAGCCAGTTTTATTACAAACACCACATTTTTGTGTAATACTCCGTTTTCTGTAGTACCATTTGGGAATCTGCTCACTCTGAGACATTGTGGGCTATGACCTGCTTTAATAAGTTCAGAAAAGAATATATTATCCCATTGCAGATATATAATTTTAAACATTTTTCAAATAATGCCAATGCTGAAATTTCATATAGTTAATATGGTGCTCATTTTCTGCAGTGTCATCCGAATTTTAATGCATACCCTTTTGGCCCAGCCTAATCCTTACTTAGTTACTTAGTTCCACTAGTTTCATATGCATGTGATAGAACATAACCAGATTCACCATAGGGACATGAATGTAAGAAAATGCAAGTTCCATAGCCTGCCTCTATGTGAGGCAGCATTAGAGTCACCGACAAAGATACAGCTGTTGAAAACAGAGGAATATATCAGGAAATGTAGTCAGAACATACTAAATAAATACGGGTATTGTAAGTTATAACCAAAGTATATTATGACCTGGTCTTGAAGGTCATATCATGCACTTTCTCATCTGGCAGCAAATAATGTCCCAGCCACCTAGAATATCCACACCACAATCTCATCCAAACTATTACACACAGACCACTTCTGCAGTCTGAAAGGCAGCTGTGTGATGTGTTTCATTTAAAACATCAGTGTCCCTAAATAATACAATTTATGTATGCAGATTACTGGCTAGTGTTTACATATAATCTCCCAGCCAAATAATCTCCATTTATGATTTTTATTAAGTGATTTTATGATTCAAAGGAGAGAATTTAATTGTAATCCTAATCTGTTAGAAAATACAAGCAAGTACTGATACATATAAATATTTCCCCTGCAAGTCTTCAGTTATTACCTGGCAATATGGATAAGCAAAGAGAAGATTTTGCTAGCTTCTGACATCACTGGCTGACAGCCACTGTTTGAGGAGTTCTGCAGTTCCAAGTGCATTGTGTGAGGAGGAGTATGTTAGTTGCTGGCCATGCCAGGAGGGGCAGATTGATCCTCTCTTCCATAGTATCCTGTTCCTAGGGGGGTGATATGATCTTTAAGATTAGGTTAAGCTGTCAAGGTATATTTATCATATCAAGGGGCATGGAATCACACATCTCATGTAGCTTGTGAAACATACAGTTTCTTAGTATGTTACTTATCAACAGAAATACAAACAGCCTTTATATGAATTTTGTATAATGGTAACACATGCTGGGCCAGCAGCAGTGGTCCTGAAACCTCTCTTTTGGATCATGTCCATCTTTGCAGAACTTCATTTTTGCTTTAAGTGTTTCTGCATAGCAATTATTACATGTCAGAATCATACAATATGTAAGGTAATGGGGCCATTTAGCCTTTTGATACCTTGGGAATACCCTCCCAGACAATTTACCTCCTTTCAAAAGGAACAATAAGCCAGCCAAGCCAGAAGTAAATGTGTGAATGTCCATCCAATTGTTCAATGTCTTTTTGAAGGAAAGACAATTTCACATAGTTTGATCTGGAGTGGGAGTTTATTCCAGAGAAGAGGTAGTCTTTGCATGACAAATCCGTCTCTCCACTGTGATTTGTTTATTAGCTGCAGCAGACTTAGGACTCTGGCCCTAGTGTTAGCTCTACTGTTTGATTTGTGGAGATGAAAGATGTCTTGGACTGCATGATCTTTAATTGCTCATAAGGCATGGCACAGATCACCCCTGAGTAATCAGTGCGACAGAGAACATAGGGACAAAATCTCTAACCTCTCTTGGTAGCTCAAGTCTTTTAGTCCTGAGATTTTTTTATTTTGTCAGGAAAATTTAGGGTCTCTCCATCTACTTGATAGCTGTAGCAAGAAACAAAATGAAGGAGGAATTGTATTTGATGATGTGCCTAATCGATATGGAATATTCAGTAAGAAGATTGGCTCTAGATGAGATATCCTTTGTAATTATTTGTGTGAAATAAAAGGATTTCCTAATCACTGTTGCAATTTGATGATCAAAGGAAACAGAATCATCTACCTATGTTCCAAGTTCTCTCACAAACTCTTCATTTTAGAATGGGGTGTTCTCTATACTATAAGCTGAGAGGGTTTTTTGGGGGGTTTTTTGGGGGGTTTTTTTTGCCAAATGCAACAGCATGCATTTTTTAGCATTTCATTTCAGTGCATTTCCTGAGCAGCATTTATTAACATCTGTAAGTCCCTGTTATAGCTTCAGCATACCAGAAGGGGACTTGAGTACAACACCTAGTTTACAATCCTCTAAAAACGTGGTCAACCAGAGATCCCCATTTTTAATTTGGACATCAGAGAGGTAAATACTGAATAGCAACAGTCCCAGTATGGATGCCTAGGGACCCCACCTATTACCTTTATACTCTCTGAGAATACACTTGCTACCCTCACTGTATGAGCTCTGTCTTCAACCAGTTTGCTACCCACCTAACTACATATGGCTCAGTTTGGAGGACCTTTCGTTTGTTAAATATATTGGCCTGTGATATGGTATCAAATGCTTTGGCAAGGTCAAAATATGCTGTATGGACAGTGTGACCACTGTCCACTGGCAGTGTTACCTTCTCTCTGGATCTACCCCCTAACAGAGTCAAAATGCTGAGGATCAACTCTTATGAGGTTTTCAATGGCATTTTGATGTCGTAATTTGCCAGGTCTGTTATGACTCATATCATGGCCTTTCAGATGAGGCATTTCAGGCTGATGGTTCTGTAGTCATGAGGCTAGTGGTGGTGCTGCCTTGTTAGGGGCATCACAACTGTTCTGTGCCATATCTCAGTGACAAAGATAGTGGCCATGCTGAGGGTGAATAATTGTGGGAGTGGATCTATCAGAAGATGTTTGGTGCTATTTAGCAGGCAGCCTGGTATCAGGTCTCATAGAGGATGGATTTTTTGTTTTGGAAAGCACTTTTAGTAGGTCTTCTTTAGCGATGATAGGGGTTTTGAGAACATTAGGGATAAGAGTATAGATGTCTATGGGTAAACATTATACTGAATTTGTTTGCCAATATATTTGTGATGTCCAGTGGGCCAGAGTACGTAATGCCATTTTGAATTAATTCAGAGGTATGTTGGGTGTTATTTTGTAACTTCCTGATATAGGTAAAGAAGGATTTGTAATTGTCAATGTTATCCTACGTTTATGGGATGCGTTCTTTTTTCTAATGTATTTGTCAGTTCCATAGATAATTTTGATGTTGTCTTTGATTTTTTTTTTTTTTGCTGTATATACCAGGAAACATTTTGTTTTCATTGTATTGTGTATTTATGCATGTGAACTACTAGATTGGTTTGTTCTTTCACTTTTCATTTTGTTTAGTTCTGGTAGGAACTGTCAAATCTATACAGTTTTCTAGGTGGGCATAGAATTTGTTGGCATAACTACTAGTCATGTCCTCATTTTGGGAGATGAAGTTTTACGTGAACTTTGAGAGCTAAATATACTATGAGGGTAGCAAAGGTTTTAGCCAATACACATAAGTCCTGGAACAAGAAGTTCAAGTCATTCATGGTGAAGCAAGTGGAGCTGTGAGCAGCTTATCCCATTCTGACACATACTGTATCCCTGTGACATGACACCAGTTTTTTCAGCCAGATGTTGAAGTCAGAGAGTAGGGAACAGGTGGAGGAGACCCTGGAGAGGTGGGGATATGCTCTAGAGAGAAGAGGAATGAAGGTCAGCAGGACTAAGACAGAATATATGTGTGTGAATGAGAGGGAGGAGAGAGGAATGGTGAGGATGCAGGGAGTAGAGGTGGCGAAGGTGAATGAGTTTAAGTACTTGGGATCAACAGTTCAGAGTAATGGTGAACATGGAGCAGAGGTGAAGAAGAGAGTACAGGCAGGATGGAGTGGGTGGAGAAGAGTGTCAGGAGTAATTTGTGACAGATGTGTACCAGTAAGAGTGAAAGGGAAGGTCTACAAGAGGGTAGTGAGACCAGCTATGTTATATGGGTTGTAGACAGTGGCATTAACAAAAAGGCAGGAGTCAGAGCTTGACGTGGCAGAGTTGAAGATGTTAAGATTTGCACTGGGTGTGACAAGGGTGGACAGGATTAGGAATAAGTATATTAGAGAGTCAGCCCGGGTTGAAAGGTTTGGAGACAAAGCAAGAGAGGCAAGATTATGTTGGTTTGGACATGTGCTGAGGAGGGATGCAGAGTATATTGAGAAAAAGATGCTAAGGATGAAGCTGCCAGGTGACAGGAAAAGAGGAAGGCCTATGGTAAGGTTTATGGATGTGGTGAGAGAGGATATGCAGGTGGTTGGTATGACAGAGCAAGATGCAGAGGACAGGAGGAAATGGAAACAGTTGATATGCTGTGGCGACCCCTAACAGGAGCAGCCGAAAGAAGAAGAAGAAGTTGAAGTCAGTCATCTTTCCTTTTGTATCTCAGCATCATTTTTGGAGAAGGAGGGATTCTACTCAGTAACAGGGTCTTTTTTGCATTTGTGACATGAATGTAGAACTCTGTCATGTCTTTCTGCATGTCCTTCTCGGTTTTGTGTGCCAGGAGATTTACACCCGTATGGACCACCACCATGCCGTGATCATATTAGTTCATGTTAAGGGTCTTGAAGGCCCTCAAAATGGCAGAGATCTTGGCACCTGAAGGGAAGCTCGCTGTCACTCTGTTTCGTTGAGTAGTCTGTGTATTTGACTATGAAGTCATCAATGACCAGTACATTTTTATTTGTAAAGGGTTTGTGAGTACTGGGGGAGGGTATGTGTTGACTCCTTGGTGTGGATGCGGTAGAATGTATTGTGGTATTTGATTTCCTCAGAGATCTAGACAAGTTTTGTGTGTGTTAATGTAGGGTGTGGTGAAGGTGTGCTTTGATGTGAAAGTGATGCCTCTCTCTTAGTTAAATATTTGCATCTCTCACAGATACTTTGTGAAGAAGTAAGTAGTAGTACATTGTCTGTGATAATTGGTCACTTACTTCACTGTCTGAGTATGCCATGTACTATGAGGCTAGCAGCTGAGGGAAGGCTAGCTGGCTGACCTTCCATTTGGTCAAAGTTACAAGGAATATTAGTGTAGACAAAGAATATTAGATTAAATAAGGTAGGTTTACAGTTTCTGTACTAACGTTTATTTTTATTTATTTATTTATTTGTTTGTTTGACATTTATTTTCCAGGAAAGTCTGACTGGACAGAAGCCCATTTTCAGTCGAGGCCTGGGGAGAAAAGCTCCACATTCATACAACAATATTACAAACATATAAGGCAAAAGTGATACATGTGAATACATACATACAAAACATTTCAAAGCTTAACAAGCATAAATACATATATACATTATTATATTCCTTATCTATAGAGGTTCTAACAGAGGCATTACAGTAGATAACATATGTTATAGAAATAATGAGGTTAACAGAAAGGGTAAAATATAATTGTGAGATAGAAATAGTGTTTTGGTTTGTAGAGTATCAGAGTAACAGACATGAAAGGAAGGTGGTATATCAGTTAGCAGTAGTATTATGGAGTGGTAAGGTATGACAGATGTTATCACATTTTAAGGATATGTTGCAAGCTCCAGTTTAACTAAAAATAACTAATGATAAGTTGCTAACACCAGTGCAGTTTGCGCATTACATAGTTACTGCAGGACTATCAAGGGGGCCTAGGAATTAAATTTACTGTGGGTCTATCAAATTTCATAGGAGAATACAAGCTGAAAAGTGCCCTTACCTGTAAAGCACAGGTTTGTGCACCACTGTGCTGAATGGCTAGCCTCCCCCTTAAACTCATCAGGATAATAAGTAACAAATAGAAATGAACCAGCTATGGCTTCAGCCAATCACATTAACACACAGAAACATCAGCAAATGTAGTTCCTTGCCACAGAACAATTGCTGCTGGCCCCAGAAGAAACCAGTGTAATACAAAGAACCTAGAATAAAAGATGAATAGATTTCCAGCAGCAGCTAACGAAGGACTAGAGAATGAATTTAACAACAAAACCAGCCAAGCGACTGTATAGGTGCAATGATTTTACCTTATTAAAGTTTTTTGACACCTCCAGGTGTTTTCCTAGTTATATCCTACTGATGCCTCTAAGCATCAAATGTTGCCTCTTCACATTTACATTAATAATTACAAAATAGTGCCACATACAAGCTACTGAATTATTTCATCTTAAATCTTACATGACAGGCAACACAATTGAACTTCTGTCTGCCTTTGTAGGTGTAAATGGCCTAGCGCACAAAATCCAGAGGAGTATGCAGAGAAATATGACA
This sequence comes from Protopterus annectens, assembly GCF_019279795.1. Classification (NCBI taxonomy): domain Eukaryota; kingdom Metazoa; phylum Chordata; order Ceratodontiformes; family Protopteridae; genus Protopterus; species Protopterus annectens. Next base: position 1,692,888,179 of record NC_056725.1, on the reverse strand, counting down.
GAGCCCCCCATGATGTCATAGATGCAGGAAAGATGTTAGTACTTTAGTGAAATCCTTCCTTATCCAAAAATCATGCAAAATGCAAACGAAAAATGATTGACTTCAACAACTGGCTGAAAGAAATGGGTTCATTCAAGGGGAATCTGGTACTTGTCAGTGTGGGATGAGTTGCTACATAGCCACAGTAGTTTCACCAAGGATGACTTGAACCTCTTCTTCCAGGGCTTCTGCATACTGGCTAAAGCCTTTGCAACCCCCATACTGCCTTTTTAGACAGAGATCTTCCAACATAGAAAGCAGTGGATAAAATCAAGGTGGTGCTGTTCTGAGCTAGCAATCTAAACAACAAATTGCCCCACCTTGGTGGTAACTGCAGTGAAACTTGACCCCTGTCTAGTGCAGCTATAGAGATATTAATAGTTGTTGATATGCCTTTTATTTATGTTGTCATTATTTTCATATTCTCTATATATCTCAACAACCAAATGACACTGTCATATACACATGTAACTTACATCCCTCACTATCCCCCTACTGCGACCTGCCATGCAGACACACACACAAAAACATACACTCATACCTAACCTACCCCCTCACTAACCCCACTACTGTGACTTGCCATGCAGACACACACTTACACATGCACTCACACATGCAGCCCATCACATATACACTGTCACACACTGCCTAACACTACACTAGTACAGACCATGGTGCAAAAGGTTATGTGGCCTGGGCTAGTTGGTATGCATGCAGTGTGTTCACCACAATGCTCATTCACACTTGCATTAAACTCCATTTATGTACAACGCAGGCACAGCTGACAGCCCATACAATGGCTACACAAAAAGTGCTAATTTTGTTCATTTTATAAATGGAAAGGAATATAGTATAATCAGAAAGGCAGATGTGTAAGCAGAGGAATACACAGAAAACTGATATGTGATGGGAAAGCAGGGTGGTATTTTTATGGTACAGGAATGTTTTTATTTTTAGACAAGAAGTGTAGAGGAAGAGAGATGCAGCGGGGATATTGTGTGTAGAAATGAGGCTACAGTGATGGCAGCAAGGCAGACAAACAAATATATAACAAAAAGGGCTTATGAGGAGGTGATGATGCAAAAGTGGGCCATAAAGTTGATAGACAGACAGAGGGTGTGCACAGGGAGGACAGGACAACAAAGATGGAAAGGTAAGTGACATTCTAGGAAGGGAAACATCATAATCTGGGTTAGGGTGGGGTGAGGACCATCTGCCAAGCTGTCCCAGTGAGGATTTCACCAAATGTTAGTCACCACCATCATGGGTGACTCCACCACTAGTTGTCCAGTGACTGGGACCATGCAGCTACGCAGCTCTTGCAGTAATATGAACATGAGCTACAGTATGCCAATCTGGGTCCCACGCTTCCAGTCCATGCAAATTCTGACTAGCCTCCACTCCTCCCACATGGTTATCAGGACGACCACTACTTGCCACTCACTGAAGAGCACCCATGCCCTACCACCAAAGAAGCAGCATCAGAGGGTACCAGCAAATTCTACAGGTTACATCACACAGGGTGACCATCATCACCCTGCAGATGGCCTGGCCTGAGAACTGCTAGGATTACAGCAGTTGGTGGAGAGGCCTGCACAGGGCAAGGTTGCAGCTGTCACACCATATCCTGCTCCATGGCTGACACTGCAGAATAAATAAAGACAAACAGAAAGAAACAAATCAACAAAGAAAATATAATAAAACATAAAAGATGGCTTCGAGAAAGAGAAAAAGATGAAAATGACAATGGTTAGTATGATGTGGTTCACTTTTGTACGTCAGGCTCTGGAAGGAAACAAATGTAGTCATCAGAACAATGACAATATAAATGCCTGAGAAACTCCTATGATAATACCAGGGGGATAACGCAATGTGACTGGTTGTATCCCTGTAATTGCTATGTAGGACAATGGCATAAGTTATGAATGGCAACCAGGTCACATTAAATGGACAATGTGACAAGAGAGAAATATTCAAACTGTACAAATAAAATGTACATCACTGTGGAAAACAAGTATATGTGAAATGAAGTTGTCATACATAGTGTGGCAAATGCAGAGTTGCGTGTCACAGGATGTCACAGTAACACATTTAATATGCCAATCAATAATAACATGACAGTAGGAGTACAGGAAACAGGCAAAAGGGGACTTGAACCTATTAGAGAAAATTAGCAAAGGAGCCAAAGTATAGGGAGAAAATAACTGGAGAGGGAAAGGTAATAGAGTAGAATGAGCCCAACTAAATGTTTAGATTGCAAGTTAGAGACTGCCTTACCTACCAAGGAATGATGACAGGGTACAGCAAAGAGAAAGCAAAGGAGGAGTGCTAAGTGAAAGGCCAGCTCTTACAGAGTTTTTAATTGAGTCTACAACAGATATTGCTGTTAAAAATTGATCATCAGTGGGACATATAAAATACATGACAAAATAGGAATCAGTTGAAGGAGGTTGAAAAGATTAGGAAGAGAGAGTGGAAAGGAAATATACAAGGAACAATGTCTAGAAGGTTTGGGATTTTTGCTTGGAAGTGTTTGCACAGGTATTTTTTTTACCCCAGGCAAACGTCAGAGAATTTTTCCTCAAGTAGATAGCAAAGGCTGGAGGTGTGATGGGAAAGACAGAAGTACTTGAGAACAAGGTTTTGGGGAAGACAAGGAGTAAGTATACATTAAAAATTCCTTACAGAGTATTTTGTCAGAAATGCTGGGGGTGCAAATTATTGCAAATTATTCTTTTGAGCTGGGCTAGAGGATATAAAATGCCCATTCATAATATAATATGGTCTTACTAAGCAGATGCTAGTGGCTGCCATAAGAACAATTACTAGAAAGTGGAAATTAAAATCATAACCATTTACAATTAAAGTATTAAGTATTTTAAAAGGGATAAATAAACTAGAGGTGGGATCTTTAGAAAAGGAAAGGAGCAAATTACATAGAAATAAATTAAATCTGTGCGTTTATATCATGTTATCGAAACACAAAAATAGCGAACGCTATTTCATCGAACCTAAAATATCTAAACCACATAATATCGAACATTCAGAACAGCAAATTTTTTCCCAAGGAAAACATTTGCTATTCCAAAACACATACACACAACACAAGCACACCTAAAAAACATCAATACACACACATACACTTATAATCCTACAACTGACCCTACACTAAACTATACATAAACTACTATCTATCCACTTACCTAACCCGTGCCCTAACCCTAAATCACTTAAGCCACCCTTAAACCTAATTTACCTAACCCGCGCCCTAACTCTAACTCACCTAACCCGTACCCTAATCCTAACAACCACACAATCACACACTTACCTGAACCCGACCCGTAAATCTCCACCACAGTGCTGAAAATAGCGAAGCCACAGAACCCTAGGAAAGAATTTGGTGTTCTGTAGCTTTGCTATTTTTAGCGTTCGATTAAAACAGGTCGATATTAGAACATTCAAGTTTTAAAACTTCAATGTTCTGATATAGACCCGAATCTGTGGGAAAAATGCATGCAGAATCATTTTCAGGAGGATCATAGGATCATAGGATCATAGGAAGTTACTAGGCTATTGGCCCTGAGGCCCTTATAAGCCTAGCCTAGAGTTTAGCCCATGCATAGACAAATAAGCACCCGATGCCCCTGTCCAGCAGGGATATGTGTGGAATCCCAGGGATGTATTTTCTATTTCCCATCCAGTTATCCAGATTGCACTTAAAAAGGGGTAAAGAGGTACTATGCTTGACATGGAGAGGGAGTCTATTTCATAGATGGGGGAGTCTCAGGGACACAAATCTGTCCCGCCAGCAAGTCCTATTGATGTCACAGACCAGGTTGAGGCCGTGTGTGGGTTACTCAAGTAGAGCTTGACTTGCGGATATGCAGCAGTCCCATCAATGCGGGATCCGAGATCACCTTGTATGCCAGACAGAGGTCACCTCTGAGGAGTCTGTATGAAACAGAGTAGAGGGATAGGGATTTTAGCCTATCTGTGTATGGTAGATTTTTGAGGCCCTGCATTCTCCTGGTGAGGAACCTCTGTGGTCTCTCCAGCTGCTGCATGTGCTTTGTGAGATACATGCTGAATGGGATGTTGTACTCAATAATGGGTCTTATAAGGGAAGAATACAGGGATGTTATGACTTCCTTGTCCCTGGATGAGATACCCTTACTTATGAGGTGGGCCATGTAGAAAGCTTTCCATACAATGGAAGCAACATGGTGGTCAAAAGTCAGGCTGCTATCAATCTGGGTGCTCAAATCCCTCATGACTGACTGCATGCTTAGAATATTGTTATTAATGTGACAATTTGTGTGGACATCTCTCTCTCCCAAGGGGACGATGATGCATTTTTTTGTTTTCATCTTGAGGCCATGTTTCTGGCACCAGTCGTTTGTTTGGGTGAGACTGTCTTGAAGGATGTCCACGTCACTAGGGGTATTGATGACAGCTCCCAACTTGCAGTCATCTGCAAACTTAGTCAGCCATGCCCCACTGGTTTTGGCCTGTACCTCAGAAAAGTATATCCTAAATAACAGAGGCCCGAAGACCGAAACCTGGGGTACGCCACTCGATACGGGTCTACTGCTTGAGGCGGTTTTCCCTATTTTGACTAGGTGGGTTCTATCAGTGAGCCAGTTGCCTACCCATCTGATAACATACAGATTGATGCCTAGTTGAGAGAGTTTATCTATTATGCCCAAGTGGGGGATAGTGTCGAAGGCTTTGGCCAGGTCAAGGTAGGCAGTGTGCACTGTCTTCCCCTCATCCATGGCTTTGGTGACTGTCTCAAAAAAGTCGACCAAATTTAACAGACATGACCTCCCCTTGATGAAGCCAAACTGTGTGAGATCGAGTGTTTGGAGATTACCAATGTCCTTGTTAATGAGGTCCATGATAATCCATTCCATGGCCATGTAGATCAGGCTAGTTATGCTGATGGGTCTATAATTTCCCAGATTAGTGGATGCTCCACCTTTGTGTAAAGGGATGACAGTGGCTGTCCTCCGCTCAGCTGGGACAAAACCAGTAGTTAGGCTTTGGTTGAATAGGGCGCCTAATGGTACTGCAAGTTCCTGCCTGAGTTCATGTAGGATGCAGCTTGAGATGTTATCATGTCCCATTGAGGCTGTATTTTTTGCCTTTGAGAGAGCAGTGATGACCTGATCCCTAGATATAAGGGGAAGGGGGCAGGTACTGGGGATGCCCTGATTTACTGATTGGGGAAAAGAGGGGTGACATTTTCACTGAATCTGTCAGCCAGCAAGTTTGCTATATCTACAGCATTTCTATATGTGGTGTCCTTGACCACCAGTTCTGAACAGATCTGGGTGCTACATTTGAGATTACGAACATATGTGAAGAAGGCCTTATGACTGTCTCTAGTAGATGTGGCCAATTTGGACTTGATGTTTGCTTTGGAGGATTTCACTAGTGCTCTTATTTGCTTGTTTAGGCTAAGGAGAGGTTGCTTCCAGTTGAGCACCTGCTCCTTCGTGGTCCTGGACAGCAATTTTTTTCTTTTGTTATATAGTTTTTTTTATTGCAGGTGTCCACCAGACAGGTTTACTCTTCCTTGCAGAGGATGATTTAGTCCTGAAATAAGTATAACTGAGTCAATCCACCACGGTCCAGCCAAATAAATATCCAGAAGATATGTAAAACAGCAAACAGTTTACTGGAAAAAGGTTAGCGCTTTCGCAGGGTTACCACTTCATCAGACCAAATACTAAATGAAAATAAAAATCACATTTTTAAAAAAGTACTCAGCCAGTCAGCAAGAAACAATTAAAAAATTAAAAGACAAAAATCATCTTACATCATCTTCTGCCTAATAAGGCAGGTTTAAGAGAAGTGCCACTATTAAGGCCTGGAGGTTCATAAGCCCTCATAGAGATAATCCACTTTAGTTCACACAATTCAACAATGTTGTTAAAATCACCTCTTCTTCTGTTGGGATGCAGCACTTGTAGAACCCTAAACAAAAAAGTACTATGGCTTGGATTAGATACGGCATGATTAGCTAGGGCATTAGTTATAACCTGATTGCGTATGTTTCCTAAATGCTCAAGAATTCTTTCCTACAGCTGGTGTGTGGTCTTACCAATGTAAAAAACATTACAGCATTACATATCTTATAGGAAGATAAACTAAGTTCCTGCTCCTACATGTTGCCACAAATCTAGGTGTAAAAACACGTCCGGTGACAGGATGTGTAAAGCAGAGATCTGGAGAAATAGCAGAGCAAGCTTTACAATTATAACAGGGAAGGGTACCAACCTTCCCTGAGGGTGTGAGACATATGGACCTTGGGCCATAACATAAAAGCCTTTTAAGTAACATGTTATTCCTGAATGTAAAGGGGGGATAATCTCCTACCACCTGTCTTACATTTTCATCTGCTGGAAGAACAGGCCAATTTTTTTCTAATAACATTACAAAAATGTTGTATATTATTAGAATACTTAAAAAATATCCTGGGAGAGCAACCCATGTTACCAACCTGTTTTTTATTCGTAGTGTGATTATTTGAAGAAAAATAGGGAGCACCTCTAGTGTGTCGATTCGATAAAGCAGTCATCCTGGAGTTACTTACTGAGGTCTGTGAGTACCCTCAAACATTAAAGCCTTCAACCATTTTATATATAGTCTCTTGAAAAGCCACATTGTTGGTACATAGCCTAGAGGCTCTTAAACATTGGTCATTAAGGATGTTAAAAAAATATGTGGAAGATGCATGCTAGACTGATGGAGTAAACTATTCCTCCAACAGGGTTTCCTGTAGAACTGCATCTCAAGGGTGCCTTCAGTATTTCTTAATACAGTAACATCTAAGAAGTCAATAGATGTGGAAGAGTAATTTAGACTGAACCTTTGAACCTTAGATAGTCTGTGGTACTTTCAAGATATCTGACAAAATTCAAAAGTTCTTCCTCACTACTCCCCACAAGAGAAAAATATCATCAACAAATCTAGCCTAGTACTTGATAAGGTGTCTATAAGGATTATCATTATATCATTAACCCCGCAAAAGCACTAACCTTTTTCCAATAAACTGTTTGCTGTTTTACATATCTTCTGGACATTTATTCAGCTGGACTATGGTGGTTTGACTCACTTATACTTATTTCTGGATTTGTTGCTTTGTTTTGTGATGATTTAGTCCTGCAAGTATTCCTGATTCCATGCATCTATATACATGTTTGTATAGTAATTTGGTATAGTTTTGAATCTGATGCCAGTTCCTAGAAAGGGTGAGGGGGCTGTGAAACTGTTTATACCATCCCTCAGGAGGCTGTAATCAGTTTTGGAGAAATTTTTTTTGATTGACCCTAGCTAGAGGGGGAGTCAGGGGAGACGGTCGCTTTGAACGTGACCGCTTTATGACTGGATCTTACAAGGGAGGATGATACTGCAGGGATGCTGCAGTGGTTACTCATGTTGGTTAATACCAAGTCCAAGATATTATCACCTCTTGTGGGGGTATTGACTAGCTGTTCCAAAGCATTTGTATTGACAAAATCGAGGAATTTGTGTTCTGGCAAGAGGAGTTCTTCCAGTCTATGTTTGGATAGTTAAAGTCCCCCAGGATCAGGGTAAAGGGTTTGAATCTTGATAGATTCAAAGAGGTCTAGATAGCCAGGGAGGAGTGAGATTAAAGGGAAGGTGGGAATGTAATGTATAATGTGTAAATATGAAAAATAATACGGTTTGTTTTCTTTTCTATTAATGTATGTGTACCTAAAATATCACAGAGAAAATAGAACAGTCTAACTGCAGTGGCACACCCAGCATCATTATAGCTGGCATGCAGATGGCAAAGTCAAGAAATAATTGGAACAACTAAGGTTACTAGCACAGTTACAGCTGTATTTAAAACATTTATCAGTCATACAAGCAGTACAGGACTATTCAATAGCTAAATTTTAGCAGAAATGTAAAACTGGTCAGTACTGTCTAAGTTGGTGAAGCAAAGATGTATTATTCATTTATTTATTTATTTATTTGTAGTTGGTTTACCAGGATAGTCCATTGGGCCAAAACGAACCCATTTTCAATGGAGTCCTGGGGTGAAAAGCTCCAAAACAAAGATTACAAAAAGATTACATTAGTTTACAATTTCAATCATTTGTAGATTAGAGACAAATCTTTAAACAGTAGTAACAAAAAGATTACAGCAGTTTAAAATCTCAGTCATTTGTGGGCTCCAGAAAAAAAAAAACAAAGGTTAAGCAGTTACAATGATAATTTTGGGTTTCATTTTGTAGAAAACTAAGATATGAACAGATGCAATAAAAATGTTTAGGTTAAGTTTTGTATAAAAGCAAGCATTGCTGTAGAGTTGTAGGATTTGTGAAATTATAAGATGTTGTTACAGTTGGCTTATTATTTGGTGCCTAGTAATGTATGATATAGTTGTTTGTAGGAGGTGGGGAATAGGCTATGAGGGGTGGGAGCAGGAGCATTCCCATGAGGATGTTAAATGTGAGTGCAGTGATTTTTTTTAAAGGCAGGGAGGTTGGTGGTGATACGGATAGAGGGAAGAAGTGAGTTCCATAGGCATGCCAGGGCATAGGATAGGAGGTTTTGTCCTGGAGAGTGAAGGGGTTTGTACAGTTTTATTAGGTTTTGGTTATTAGATCTTAGGAGTCTTTGTGGCGTGTGCATTTTAAAGGGAGAGATGAGAGACGGACAGAGGGAGGGCTGACAAATTAGTTTTTGAGCAAAAGTGAGCTGAGTATATGAGAGATAGTGAGGAAGCTCTAGCCAATTGAGTTTGTGAAGAGATGCACAGTGATGGGTAGATGATTTGTGGCTGGTGGCAAATTTGGCAATTTTATTATAACAGGAGGACAGTTTAGTTTTGAGAGATGATTGTAGGTTTGTTAGGACAGGGGCACCATAAAGGAGAGAGGGGATGAGAAATGTAGTAGTGAGAGTGATCTTTGTAGATGTAGTGAGGAACTGATTGTTTCGGTAGAGCATGCCGACTTTTTGGTAGTTTTTTTATGTTTAGTTGTAGGTGGCTTTTGAATTTAAGCTGGTCATCAATCTGGACTCCTAGTAGTTTGGTTTCAGATACCAGTTCAAGCGGTGTGTTATTCTGGCTAGTGATGGAGAATAGTTTACTATCACAGGTGTTGGTTTTTGAGGGGGTAAATACCATAAGTTTGGTTTTTGATGCATTGAGTGCTAGATGATTGTCCTTCATCCACTGTTCTGTGGTAGAGAAGGCGTCTTGAGTTAGATGTAAAAGAGTGGGGATGGATCTGACTGCACAGATAATTGTAGAATCATCTGCATATTGAATAAGTTTAGCATGGGGAATTGAGTGGAAGAAATCATTTATGAATATATTGAAAAGGAGAGGGCCCAAGATGGAACCTTGGGGAACACCAGTGGGTGTGTTAAGGAAAGAGGAGATGGCTTTTTTCCACTTGACAGCTTGTTGTCTGTTAGAGAGATAGCTGGTGAACCAATTGAGAGAGGAAGGGGATAGGTTTAGGTTAGATAGTTTAGTTAGGAGAAGGTTGTGAGAGATAGTATCAAAGGCCTTAGAGAGGTCAAGAAAGAGGGTAGATACAGTAGAGCCAGAATCTCTGGCTTTATTTACAGTTTCCAGGAAGGAAAGGAGGGCAGTCATGGTGCTGTGACCTGGTCTGAATCCGTGTTGTGTGGAAGTTAGTAAGTTATTATCTAAGAGATAGGGAAGGAGTTGAAGATGGATACATTTCTCTAGAAGTTTTGATATGGGAGAGGATGGTGATGGGACGAAAGTTAGTAACATTGTTATTATTGCCTCCTTTGTGCAGGGGAATGATGAAAGCCCTTTTCCAGAGTTTTGGTACAAGACCTTCTTGGATAGAGCGATTGATTAGGATGCTGATGGGGAAGGCAATGGCTTCGGCAGCTATACTAAGGAAGGATGATGGAATGTTATCAGGGGCTTTGGAGCATGGTTTTAGCTTTTGAAGGAGTTTTCTTATGGTAGAAGTAGGAATAGGTTTTAGGGAGAATGGAGGGAGTTGGGAGGCTGGAGATTAAGGGGGTGATGATAGGGAAGATGCAGAAGTAGGGGGTGGGGTGTTATTAGAGAAGGATGAGGTTAGTTTGGAAATAGTGTCTATAATAAATGAGTTAAACTGGGAAGCCAGATCTATATCTTGTGCATGTGGGTCTGGGCTTGGGTTTTCTGTTGAGCCAGGTTTTAGGAGGGTAGTGATGCCTTTCCAGAATTTTTGTGGATTGGTTTTGTGGTTGTTTTGGAGTAAGGAGAAGTAATTCTGTCTATCAGCTGTGATAAGCTTTTTAACACTATTGCGAAGTGTTTTGAATTCATTAAGGGTGGTGGGAATTTTGTTCCTTTGGTAACGTGCCCATGTTTTGTCTCTGAGTCGCATAGCAGTTAGTTTGTTTTTTGTTAGCCAGCGTGTGGTTTTGTTTCTTATTCTTTTGGTTTTTATGGGGACAAAACTATCCAGCAGTTTTAGGAAAGTTGTATTGAAGTGTGCAACAGCATTATCCAGGGTTAGAGTTTTTAGGGGGTTCCAATTTATTGATTTTAGGGAGTCTGAGAAGGTTATTGGGTTGAAGTGCTGATGTAATTATGAGTTACTTGTAATGGAGATGGAAGACGTCTGGTGAAAATGGGAAGGTGGTCACTGAGGGAATCAGGAAGAGTTCCACTATCAGTGTAGTAGTGGGGGTGAGAGACTAAGATCCAGTCTAGGGTACTTCCAGTGGAGAAGTCTTTAGAGGGCCTAGTAGGGAGGTTGATGAGCTGAGAGTACTTATAAAGGTTGATGTTTAGGCGGTGAGTAGGTGAATGAATGGAAGACCAATTAATATTTGTGTCACCCATGATAATAGTTTCATTACTGATATTGGTAGAAAGCCAGGATAGGATATCCTCAAGTACTGAGATATTGTCTCCAGGGGGGATGTAAAGTGACACTATGCAAATATGTTTGTGTTTATTTAAAGAAAATAGAGCTAGAACTAATTCTGCATTGGAGAACTGAGGAATGGGTTTGTTATAGGAAGTAATGGATAGGGTGGATGAGTAGAGTAGAGCTACTCCTCCACCCTTTTTTTGTACCTTGTCTTTTCTGATGATAGAGTAGTTTGATGGTACTATTTCAGCATGAGCCTGGTGGTAATGCACACACTTATCCCAATGCCTGAAGAGTCATCCTGCCTTCTCTGGTAGGCTAGATACTTCTCTGTGATTTCCTTCTGTGCTGCCAAAGCAATTAATAAGCACAGCATAGCCAGCACATCAGAAGTGGCCTATAGCTATACTATATGGGCACCTATAGCTATACTATACGGGCATACTATGTCTTGTACAGCCGCCATATTACACTGATTGTTGTGGGTTAACATTGCAATAGCCTTAGTAGGAATATGCCATGCTCCTTTGGGGTTGGGGGTGGCACATAAATGTAGGGCACAGGGAACGGGTATGAAATATTGCAATGATGGGGAAAGGTGACTAAGTCCAAGAGCAAGGCAGGGGTTACAGAATGTTCATTGTTCTCCTGATATGGGAACACCCAGCCATTCCTCACTGTCCATGCATGACAGACTGCAGTCCCTTAGGGAGAACAACTGTACAGATCAGGGCAAAGATGTATGACAGCTGAAATACATGTAGGGGCTGGGGATCCAGCATGAGCATTGGGAGCTCTTGATGCATATCCACATGACTATGGATGCTGGGCCTGCAGTTCTATGGTCAATGACTGTGCACTGCTGTGAGGCTCATTATGTATGAACTGCATGCATACAAACAACATAGTCTGCAACAGTGTCACAACAGTTATTTTACTACATTGCAGAAAACAGTACCTCCCTCAGCGATACTGGAAGATAGTGGATGTTGGTCAACATGGACAGTCCTGTATACACATATTGATCCTAATGCATTTCCACAGGCATACTGGAGCTGTCATGGCACTGAAACAAGGAATGCACAGCAATAAGTTTACAGTACAAAAGACATCTGTTGCGTTTTTTTTCTTACAGATACATGGGAAGTGTATATCATACCTCTCAACTGTACAGATTTTCGCAGAATGTCTAGATTTTGCCTCATATTTTCTGTGCATTTTTCATAAAATTGTGATTTTCTAGCAAATGAAATGCAAATCATTAAAGATTGAAGTTAGAAAATAATGACAGCCGTTTGAGTTTCAGACTTCATACCTTTCAGAAAATTCATGCTAATGCAAAACCTGTTTGTTATGCTGCCAGGCCAGCTAGCTAGAATTTTGTAAATAATTCTATGTCCATATGTGAATATTGCTATTATTTACACAGAACTGTATGTCATATACTGAGTTTCGAGAATGTAACCACAGTGCACCCTACTGGAAACGAACAGAAATGCATATAAACTATATACCTGTGCAAATGTATGTTTTAATAGTAGAAGCTGGAACATACAGAGTTAACTTGCAAAACTTCAAGAAAATAAGTTGGAATCAAAATGTTTTACAATTGTGTTATCTCTCAGTTTTAATGCAGCAAGCAGACACAATCTCTAGAGCTATAAGTTTTTCTATTGCCTTGAAAGTAATTTTAATTACTAGGTTTAAAATGTGAAGCATTTTATTGCTTCCTAGCAGCTGCACATCTGAGAGATATGTACTTCTCACACAGAAATGATAAAATTATGTTGGTATCTGTTAGCCTGGGAACGGAAGGCAGGTGACAAAGAGTGATGTCATCCAAGTTGACCCAGCAGTAATGTTTGATAGTAATTTAAGAACTCTCTCAGAGAAAGACTGTGCATTATGCATCTTGTCTTGGACCTAGAAATATCCATTCAGCCCTTCTGCCTGCGTGTTGCGCTGTAAGTAAGATTTAGGCATAGTATTCTTTTTAGAAATAGATAGGAATATAGTAAAATTAATTTAGATGTTTTCTGTATTCATTTGAGACTGTCCTGCAATGCTGTTTTAAAATATTTCCTGTTATTCTGAATTCTGCAGTTACTGTGTTGTTTGAGTATTGTCTTGTTCTTTTATTATTTATTATTAAATATAGTTAAACCTATATTTGTGAGACATATTTAAGGTCTTAGAATGCCCGCATATGTATTTGGTGACACTGTACAGGCCACTCCTAAACAGCCTTAGTCTTGGTCATACTTACCATTTGAATAATAGTAACATTACACAGTAGGATTGGTCACCCTTTGTAAGGGCCTTTATAGTAGCTAATAAGTAGGGGTTGATGGCAGTGATAACTACCTTATAGTCTGGGCAGAAGGAAGCATAGCTAGTAAACCTGTGCCAGCCTTCCCCAGGTGTGTGTGTGTGTGTGTGTGTGTGTGTGTGTGTGTGTGTGTGTGTGTGTGTGTGTGTGTGTGTGTGTGTGTGCTTGTCTTAAAATGTGTGTGTGTGTGTGTGTGCGTGTGTGTGTGTGTGTGTGTGTGTGTGTGTGTGTGTGTGTGTGTGTGTGTGTGTGTGTGTGTGTGTGTGTGCGTGTGTGCGTGTGTGTGTCAGCTACATGGGCAGGGACATGAAGCACTGTTTGGACAGAGAGGGTGCTGGCGGTCTTTGCTTGACCTTTCAGCTGAGATCTTAACCCTATAGCTGTGCCAGTGAGGAGCCTTATTTGGGATCTGGAGAAAGAGGAAGAAACCAGCCCCAGACTGACTGTGATCTCTGTGTGCTCTTAAGAAAAATTGTACTTTACTGTGTGTGTACTTGTCATCCTCCCATTTGTGCATGTTCCTCACTGCTGCTAGTGGTGAGGATTGAGGCTCTTTGATTACTGGGCCAATGCAAGGGCATCACATATTAATTGCTGGCAGTGGTAGAATACCCACATCACATATTAATTGGGTAATAGTGGTGAGATAGCCACATCACATATTAATTGGCTTGTAGTGGTATGGATCTTAAATTCCTGTAGCCTGCATACAGTGGTCACTAAAGGTGTTTGTACTCTCAACCGGCCATGCAGTGAACATTCAGAGTTCATATCACAATTGTTTTATTTTTTGGTAGCATTAGTTAGTCAGGGAGAGCAGGCAAGCATGTCAGCAGAGAAGTATGGCAAGCTGACAAGAAGCCTGTTGGCTGAGATGTGCCAACCTAAAGGACTGGTGCATGCCAACCTGACTAAAGCAGACATGATTGCAGCTTTGGTCACAGCTGCATCTTGAAATAGCAACCAGGAGGACAATCAGACTGGCCTTGGAGATGTACAACTCCCAGAGAATGGACAGCTCAACCCTTCCACAGAGGACATAAAAATCCATCTGGAGTTAAAGAGACTTGAGCTAGAGGCCAAGTGTTTGGAAACAGAGGCGGAAGAGACTGAGACATCTATAGACTGAGTAAGATGAGAAACTGCAATGTCTGAAGGGTGAGGAAAATGAGAAACTGCAATGCCTGGAAACTGAGAAGAAGAGATAGAGGCAACATGAAAAGGAGATACTGACTCTTCAGAGTCATGGAGGTAATGGGGAAGGGCATAACTGAACCCCAGAAGCAACAAAGGTCAGTAAATTTCTTCCACAATTTACAGAGGGGGATAATTTTGATAGTTTAATTCATATGCTTGAGAAGGTATGTAAACATTATAATGTTGACCAAGGGTTCAGGGTAGAGTTCCTGAACTCCTTACTCCACGATAAAGCTGTAACTGCAATTTCTAAACTGTCTGATGCCAACTGTTTAAATTATAATACAGTCAAAACGTGTTTGTTAGAATGCTATAAGTTAACACCTGAAGTGTATAGGAAAAAGTTTCATAAGCATAGACGCAAGGCAAATGAAAGTGTGTGTGAATATATTGCTGAACTAAGCACTTATTTTCATAGGTGGGTGAAGTAGATGTCAGGTCACCACTAATGAAGGGCTGACAGACCTTTTGGTGCAGGAACAAGCCCTTAGCACTTTGCCTGAGGACATGAGAATCTGGTTAGCTGATAGACAATGCAATACTGCAGATGTTAGAAACCTGGGATGCAACTCCCAGACTTGTTCTGAGTTGATTCTAAATGACAAAAAATACACTGAACCCACAGACATCGCCAATATCCTGGCAGACAGGTTCAGTGCAAACTTCTCCACCCCCTCCCCCCAAAAGAGCAAGTATCTATCCCGGCAGAGGGCTGCCTCCCAAACATCTCAGATGCTCAGGTGAAGGCTGACCTCTCCAAAGCAAAAAACACTGCTTCCATGGGACCAGATGGCATCCCAGGTTGCGTCCTACATGAACTACAAGAGGAACTAATCCCTCAAATAAAACAGCTATACAATCTCAGCCTCACTACAGGATATGTGCCCACAAAATGGTGTACAGCAACAGTGGTCCCACTCCACAAAGGTGGAGCCTCTACGGACCCTGGAAACTATCTCCCCATAAGCCTGACTAGCTTAGTCTGCAAGGCTATAGAGAGGATCATCATGGAGCTCATAAACAAAGACATTGGGGGCCTACAGATACTAGATCCTACCCAGTTCGGCTTTGTCAAGGGCAGATCCTGCCTTTTGAACCTGGTTGACTTCTTTGAAACAGTCACCAAAGCCATAGATGAAGGGAAGGTAGTCCACACAGCCTATCTGGACCTTGCAAAGGCATTTGACACAATACCCCACTCGGGCATCATAGATAAGCTATCCAGCTTAAATATAAACCCCTATGTCACAAGATGGGCTGCAAACTGGCTCAAAGACAGAACCCACAGAGTGAAAGTTGCTGGAGCCATGTCAGACTCGAAACCGGTCACAAGTGGCATCCCACAGGGTGCTGTCCTGGGACCACTCTTGTTCGGTATATACTTTTCCGAGGTACAGGCAAACATGGGAGGACTATGGCTCACCAAGTTCTCAGACGACTGCAAACTGGGCACCATAATCAACTCTCCAGCTGACACAAACATCCTTCAAAAAGGTCTCAGAGACAGATAACTGGTGCCAGCGCTATGGTTTAAAGCTAAATGCCAAAAAATGTATAGTCATACCCTTTGGCAAAAACAATGTGCCCACAAATTACCACATAGGCGGAAACCCATTAAGTACAGAGAAAGTTATTAGGGACCTGGGGACCCAAGTTGATAGCAATCTTTCCTTTAAAAACCACATTGCCAAAGTGGTTAGAAAGACCTTCTACGTAGTCCATCTCATCACGAAGGGTTTCACATCTAGATCAAGAGAGGTAATCATGCCCCTTTATTCATCCCTCATCAGGCCCATCATAGAATACAATGCCCCTTTTGGGATGTACCTTACCCGACACCTGCAGCAATTAGAAAGACCCCAAAAGTATCTCACCAAGAGGATCAAGGGTCTCAAACAGATGTCATATGCTGCTCGGTTAAAAAAACTCCAGCTCTACTCAGTTGCATACCGCCTACTTCGAGGCGATCTATGCCTGACATACAAAGCTATGTCAAATCCAGAATTAATGGACATGCTCCACCTCAGTAAATCTAAATCCCTTAGAGCCACACGCTCGAGGGACTTGAACCTCAGCACAGAAATAAATAGAACTTGCTGGAGGGACAGGTTCATAACCCAGAGGCTCCCTTCGCTCTGGAATAGAATTCCAGTTCATGTGAGGCAGAGCACCTCACTGAATCTCTTCAAGAAGAATCTCGATAAGTGGATGGGGGATCGTAGGTTTGTCCCAGGGATTACTTCCGTGTCACTATTAGACAGAGGCACAGTAAACTAAACCTTAAAACGGGCACAGTATACTCAAATCAAGGGGTGGCGTAAGCCATACAGAATCGGGCTAGGCTTATAATTGCCCCAGGGCAGATAGCCTAGTATGAACCTATGAACCTATGAACCTAAGAAGGGAGACCTGTACCTAGCAAGCAGGGCATCACTGCACAGAAAAGGGACACACAGTGCTGCTCATGGGTCTAAGGGAACCCATGGTGGGCAGCCCTGACTACCACAACAGAGTCCGCCAGTAGCAGGGGAAGCCACTAGTCCAGGTACATATCCAGGACCAAGGGTTAAATGTTTTAAATGCAACCAGTGGGGACATGTAGCATATAGATGTCCACGGAGGCAAGGTGGGAACAAAAGTTGGGAGAGACAGTAAGTGGAAATGACAAAATTCCAACAGTAGGTTGTCTTGAGACAACAAAAGTACCTAACTACCACAAGAGGTTCTATCCTATCTTAGTGAATGGGAAAGAGACCATGGCTAAGAGAGACACAGACTCTGACCTAACCATTGTGAAGCCTGCAATGGTTAAAAAGACTACTTGGGCAGTCTACTCCAGTCAGAAATTTAGGAGGGACCCCATTCCAAATACCTTTGACTAGGGTTCACCTTGATTGGTAGGGTGGAAAAGGAAGCCAGCAAGTAGGTGTGTTTGAGGATATCCCTGCAGATGTCCTGATAGGGAATGATTTTGATAATTCAGTACCCTGTGTGCATGCAGTTATATGCAGTCAGGTTTGGAGGCAAGCATATGGATCTGGTAGCCTGGGGAGACCCAGACAGACCGCACACTTGCAGCCAGGACTGGTGAGGCGGTTACTTCAGGGAGGGAGCTACCCTGTAGCAGTGAGACTGAAGGTGAGACACAGCTGCTTGTGGGTACCGATGTTCCCTTGGACAGAGAGACTGCAAGAGCAGAGGTAAGTAGTAGTACCCAGGCTGACAGTGAACCACCACTGTCAGAGAATGCCAGACGTCCTGTGGAAGGGGAGTTGGGAAGGGTTACAAAGAGAGAATTGAGACAGGCTCAGCTCTCAGACCCTAGACTACAAGGCCTGAGGGTGGTAACTAGTGAGGCACCTGATTCTCAAGGGAAGGGGGAATCTGCACACTGGGACAAAGGGTTACTGTATATAGAGTGAAACCCTGAGGGAGGGCTAGAGGGTGAGAGAATACAGCAGTTGGTAGTGCCCAGAGCCTACCATTTTGCACTTCTAGCCATAGTCCATGATATTCCCTTTGCAGGTCATATGGGCATAAAACGTACAAAGAGATGTATTATGCAGAACTTCTATTGGTCTGGAATTTCCAGAGATGTAACAGGGTACTGCAGGACCTATGAGCAGTGCCAAATGGTAAGCAAGTCAGGAGACAAGGTTAAAGCTCCTTTGATGACTTTGCCTGTGATTGAGGAGCCATTTCAGAGGGTAACTATGGATATTGTGGGGCCTCTGAGTACCCCAAGTTCCACAGGGAAAAAGTATATCCTAGTGGTAGTAGATTATGCTACCAGATACCCTAAGACAGTGGCTCTGTCCTCTATTGAGGCAGAAAAGGTGGCAAATGCTTTGTTAGAGATTTTCAGCAGGGTAGGTTTCAAAGGAGGAATACTGACTGACAGAGGTGCCAATTTCATGTCAGACCTGCTGGCTTGTCTGTGGAATTACTGTGGGATGAAGCACTTAAAGGCCACCCCCTACCATCTCCAGACTAATGGTCTTGTTGAGAGGTTAAACTCTACACTCAAGACAATGCTATGGGCATTTGTAGACCAGTTTAAGAGGGACTGGAACAAATATTTTCCACATCTGTTATTTGCTTACAGACAGGTTCTCCAGCAATCCACAGGGTTTTCACCCTTTGAGTTGCTGTATGGGCATGGGGTGAGGGGACCTCTAGACTTAATTTGTGATGAGTGGGAGGGTGAGTGTGAATCTCACATGGAGTCTGTTTTGGCAATATGTCCTAAACCTCAGGACAAGGCTCATGGAACTCATGGGTTTGGCCCAGGAGAACCTGGCAGAAACCCAACGTCAGAAAAAGGACTGGTATGACAGGAATGCTTGAGCTAGAGTGTATGCTGTAGAGCAGCAGGTAATGGTTCTCATTTCTGTCAGACACAACAATCTGCAGGCAGCCTGGGAGGAACCGTACAAGGTGGTAAGGAAGGTCAGGGATGTTAAGTACATGGTAGAACTGCTAGACAGGAGGCAGGGGCACAAACTGTATCATGTTAACATGATGAAACCTTACCATGATAGGGAGGCCCTTGTGCTGAGTATTTGCAGTGGAGTGCAGGAGGAGTCTGAGGGGGATCTGGTGACTGATCTCAGTGAGGCTCAGACTGACACTTCAGTGGAAGGGGTAGCAATGTCCCAGCAGCTATCCCCTACCCAGGTTCGAGAAATCTGAGCAGTGTTACTGGAGTTTGGGGACATGTTCACTGGGAAACCAGGGTGCACCCACCTGGTGCGGATGCAGAACCCCAAAGGCCTGTTAATCAGGCCCCTTATAGGGTACCTGAGACAGTCAAACAGACTCTGAGGGAGGAGATACAGGAAATGTTGGAACTAGGGGTAATTCAGGAGTCCAGCAGTCTCTGGGCCTCCCCAGTGGTGCTGGTACCAAAGAAGGATGGCAGCACCAGGTTCTGTGTGGACTACAGGAAATTAAATAGTCACAGAGTCAGATGCTTACCCCATGCCTAGGGCAGATAAAGACCTAGAGCACCTGGGTGGGGCAAAGTATCTTACCACTATTGATCTTACCAAGGGTTACTGGCAAGTACCCTTGACTCCCAGTGCTAGAGAGAGGTTAGCCTTTATGACTCCTTTTGGCTTGTATGAGTTCACAAAGATGCCCTTTGGGATGAAAAATGCCCCAGCGACTTTCCAGATGCTCGTAGATCATATCCTAGCAGGAGCAGGAGATTTTGCCCTTGCTTACCTAGATGATATTGCCATCTACATTCATTCCTATTAAAAGCACCTTCAGCATGTCAGGGAGGTGCTGGGCAGACTACAGAGGGCAGGGCTGACCATTAAGCCAAGCAAATATCAGGTGGGTATGGCAGAGGTCTCCTTCTTGGGATATAGAGTGCGGAGTGGTAAGATCATGCTGGAACTTGCCAAAGTGGAAGCTATTCAAGCATGGCTTGCCCCATTACCAAAAAGCAGGTAAGGGCATTCTTAGGGACAGCATGGTACTACAGAAAGTTTGTCCCCAGTTATAGTACCATAGCTGCTCCTCTCACAGACCTGACAAGGAAAAACAGGCCAGATAAGGTAGTGTGGACCCTAGCATGTGAGTAGGCATTCCAGAAGCTTAAATGAGCTTTGGGAGGACCCCTGTGTTAGCTAGTCCAAATTACAGCAATGAATTTGTTGTGGAGGTGGATGCTTCAAACCATGGGGTGGGGGCTGTACTTAGCCAGGTTTCCTCAGAGGGAGAAGAGCACCCAGTGGTATACCTCAGTCATAGGCTCCAATCCAGGGAGGAATGCTATGCAGCTGTAGAAGAGGAATGCCTAGCCATAGTGTGGGCACTGCAGAAACTTCAGCCTTATCTGTATGGAAGGAAATTCACTGTAGTTACAGACCACAATCCTTAACATGGCTACATCGAGCCAGCCAGCAAAATGCCAAGTTACTAAGTTGGAGCCTAGGGTTGCAAGCATATGATATGACAGTACAGCACTGCAGTGGGGTTACCAATACCAATGCAGATGGGATCTCATGACAGGAAATGGGGTAAGGTATTCCCAGATAGGCTCAACCCTCTCCAGCAACGTTTCTTAAGGGGGACTTGAAAAACTAGCTTGAGTTTTCGGGGGGGGGGTATTGTGATGCTGCTAGCCCAGCTAGCTGGAATTTTGTAAATCATTTGTGAATATTGCTATGATTTTTACAGAACTGTATGTTATGTACTGAGCTTCAAGAATGTAGCCACAATGTACCCTACTGGAAAAGAACAGAAATGTATATAGATTATATACCTGTGCAAATGCATGTTTTAATAGTAGAAGCTGGAACATACGGAGTTAACTTGCAAAACTCCAAGAAAATAAGTTGTAATCAAAATGTTTTACAATTGTGTTATCTCTCAGTTTCAATGCAGTAAGCAGACACAATGTCTAGAGCTAGAAGTTTTTCTATTGCCTTGAAAGTAATTTTAATTACTAGGTTTAAAATGTGAAGTGTTTATTGCTTCCTAGCAGCTGCACATCTGAGAGATATATACTTCTCACACAAATATGATAAAATTATGTTGGTATCTGTTAGCCTGGGAACTGAAGGCAGATGACAAAGAGAGATGTCATCCAATTTGACAAAGCAGTAATGTTTGATAGTAATTTAAGAACTCTCTCAGAGAAAGACTGTGCATTTTGTATCTTGTCTTGGACCTACAAACATCCATTCAGCACTTCTGTCTGCATGTTGCTCTGTATGTAAGATTTAGGCGTAGCATTTCTTGTAGAGATGGATAGGGATATAGTAAAGATTAGTTTAGATGTTTTCTGTAATCATTTGAGACTGTTCTGCAATTTTGTTTTAAAATATTTCCTGTAATTCTGAACTCTGCAGTTACTGTGTTGTTTGAGTATTGTCTTGTTCTTTTATTATTTATTATTAAATATATTTAAACCTATCTTTGTGGCTGATATTTGTGAGAAATGTTTAAGCTCTTAGAGTGCTTGCATGTGTATTTGGTGACACTGTACAGGCCACTCCTAAATAACCTTGGTCTTGGTCATACTTACCATTTGGATAATAGTAACATTACACAGTAGGATTGGTCACCCTTTGTAAGGGCCTTTATAGTAGCTGATAAGTAGGGGTTGGTGGCAGTGATAACTACTTTGTAGTCGGGGTAGAAGGAGGCATAGCTAGTTAACCTGTGCCAGCCTTCCCCAGGTGTGTGTGTGTGTGTGTGTGTGTGTGTGTGTGTGTGGGTGTGTGTGTGTGTGTGTGTGTGTGTGTGTGTGTGTGTGTGTGTGTGTGTGTGTGTGTGTGTGTGTTTGTGTGTGCGTCAGCTACTTAGGCAGGGACACGAAGCACTGGTTGGACAGAGAGGCTGCTGGAGATCTAGACTTGACCCCTCAGCTGAGATCTTAACCCTATAGCTGTGCCAATGGGGAGTCTTATTGGAGATCTGGAGAAAGAGGGAGAGACCAGTCCCCAGACTGACTGTGATTTCTGTGTGCTCTTAATGGAAATTGTATTTTACTGTGTGTGTACTTGTCATCCTCCCATTGTACATGCCCCTCACTGGTGCTAGCGGTGCGGATTGATGCTCCTTGATTACTGGGCCATTGCAGCGGCATCACACTGTTATTCTATCAACTTTCTAAGTTTGTAAGAGCAATATCTAAAAATTGTCCCTATTTTTAGGCCTTTGTCCCACTTTGTCTTACCTCTTTGTCCAGATTTCTTGCTCTAAGAGGTTGAGAAGTATGCTGGATATGCATAAGTTAGTTAAGGCTTTCTGTGACCAGGTGTGGCAGGAAATCCTGCATCAGATAAATACTATTGCTGCACATACATTTACAGTGCTGTAGGTATGTCAGAGGGTGACTGACATGATATTACGTGTAAGGGGGTCTATATTACAATGTTGAATGATAAAAAGAGTGAATGCTCTTTTATCAAACACTAAAAGTTGAAAGCACTGAATGCTGAACACACGGAACAGCGATTTTTTTTCCCAGGGGAAAAAAATCGCTGGGCCATTTTTGGGACTTTGCAATTTCCTCCACTGTGGTGCAATCTCAGATTTGGTATATTTAAGTGGAGGGGTGTGGGGGGGGCATTTTGTGATTGGATTTTTTTTTTTTTGCAGAATAGCGCATTTTTTCCCTGGGAAAAAAATCACTGTTGTATGTGTTTGACATTTACTGCTTTGGTTTTTAGTGTTCGATAAAAGAGCACTCGCTCTGTTTATCATTCAACGTTGTGATATAGACCCCATGTAAGGAATAGGGCACAAGAAATAGCTGATGCTGGGTCTTTCAATTGGGCTTGTCCTCTGTGTACCATCTGCTCAGTGAGACAGAGCAGTTCCTAGTAACACTGAGAGATTACACTGACAACATACAGATTCTGAGAGTTCCTAGTATCACTGAAAAACTACATTGACAACATGCAGATCCTGGGAGGTGGCGTAGATGCAGCAGTGGGACTAGTCATGACTGTCCAAGTGTCTATTGGGGATGCCCCAGATGAGTATTCGCACATGACAGCCATGTAGCATATTAGTAGGTCATCCAGCTGGTGTATGCAGACTTTACTATGTGCTTTATTCTCAGTGAGGAACATCAGGGCTTCAATTCCAAATACCTGCAGCACAGGTGAAAACTGATCACGTGTTCATAGAGGATACAGCAAGTGAGTTGTGTGACATACCATTTCAAGCTAGCACTGTCAAGCACCTCTGTATAGTGTTCTCACACATACCATGTTGCACTTCTGTCATCCAGGGATGTCAGAACAGCAGCATACACATCCTGAGCCAACAGATGTGTACGTGTTCATAACCAATGTAAATTCCTGTGATACAACTGTCTGATGCCCAGTTGGTCATGGGGTCACATATGAACAAACATTCACATGGTTACATTATCTGTATGTTTTCAAGGGTTACACTGAGATAGGATCCCACATATGCCTAAGGTCAGCACATCTGCAGAGGCTAACAGTGATGACATTGTGCACATGGCAGACTCAGAGGACATGCTGGAACTATCAGCAAAGCTAACAATGGAGATAACCTTCCACTCCCCCACAGCAGTGGGGACTACAGAGGCTCAGGATGGCTTGCCTGTATCACCAGTATTTAGTGAGGTGTGTTCTATCTATGTCCTTCCTACACATGGTGCATAGTCAACAGAAATACTGTCAGCATCCAAGGGACAGACAACCTCAGAAATGCACACATATGGCATTGGGGAGTGGCACATAGGCACCCCTGGGTGACCTCAGAAATAGGTATTACATGACATTGGTGTTATCCTAGACATAGACCACAGAATGTGCAGGGCTGTGATCCACACAACAGTGAGGGTCATTTATATGAATCACATACATGCAAACAACAGTGTCTGCAATGGTGTCACATCAGTTATTTTACTGCATTGCAGAAAACAGTCAAAAGCTTCAAATGTAAATTTGTGCTCATTAATACAATATATCCATGGAAAACATTACTTAGACAAAGAAACTTTGGGACGTTTGGAAAAAAATAAGTGATAGAAGTGCACAAATATTAAGAACAAAACCTAAAGATTTTTGAAAGGTATAAAAAAGAGAGACATTGACATGGGAAAGAAAAAGATATCTGATATAGTGTGATATTTATGTCAAGGAAAAAGCCAAACTAATCAATACAAAATAGCAGCTCCAAAAATATTTAAAGAGAAATACAGGCAAAAGCACCCAGATACTGAAAAATTTGCAATACAAAAATAAGATCACAAAGGGGGAACATAGAACAAAAGATTAGTAAAGTAAATAAATAGAAGCTGAAGTTATGAAATACCTACAAAGTGAAGGATTTTGTATACAAAGTCTAACACAGGTTGCAGCATGATGGAGCAATGAGTCCCCAAATTAAGGAAAAACAGGAGGAGTGAGAGACATCATGGGAAAGAAAAAGAGATTTAATATGGCACAATATTTATTCAAAGGAGGAAGAAAACTAAGCAATATAAAAAAAGCAGCACCAATGATACTTGAAGAGAAATACAGAGGTAAGGGAATCCAGGTATGGAACATTTCACAATACAAAAAAATAAGAAAACAAAGAGGGAAGTAAAAAAGAGGATTAGTAATGGAGAAGTTAAAGAAATAGAAATTGAAGTTATGGATTACCTGCGACTGAAGGATTTAGTGTAGAAAATCCAACTCAGGTAATTACAGCATGCTTGAACACTGAGTCCCCAAATTAAGAAGAAACAGGTGATATGGGAAGCATATAATCACTTGCCACATGAAGTTGCTCTGGAGACTTCAATAGAAAACCAGTACAAAAGTTCAGTTGGAGTTGCACATCAACGGAAGGAGAAGGAAAAAGTGGCAATTTTGTGGAGTGATGGGACAATGAGTTCCCATATGAAAGAGCAGCGGATGATGCAGGATGCAGCTGAAGAGAATATGGAACTTTGTGTATAATGCCCAGGAAACAGAGCAAAGAATGTGCCCTCAGTTAGAAGATAATGATGTAAGGGAAGAGATGCTTGAATTGAGATGGATAAATATATTAAGATCGATGAAAGAAACATATTACAGGAAATAAATAAGATCCAAATGTTAGAAGTGTGATAAAACAGACACAGTAATCAAGACTAACAGAAATTCATGTGACATAACAGAAATAAATAGGATATAGTACTGTGCGGGCAAAGTAATAGATAACGTCTTACATAAAAATGAGAGCAATAAGGACAAGGAAGGGAAGAAATCAAATGCCGTCATCAGATAGAGAAAACTATAAAGTAATTAAGCCAAGAAATGTCACTGTTAGAAGAGTGTAGGAGAGGGAATAGGTCAACAAAAGTACTTAGACATGATAAAAGCAATGTGCAGTATCAGAATAGACCAGGGTCTATCATACTATTGTAAATAATAAACTAAACATATCAGCACAGGCAGATAAACTTAGAAAATATGCAGATAAATATAAAGGAAAAGTACAAAATAAGCCATTCATTGATGACCCAAAAAGTGTTATACAGAATTGGGAAATAAAGCAAAATGAATAGAAACACCCTAAAAAAAAGACATAGACACACTTTGGAGAAATATCCACGAAGACCATGTGGAAAATAACAAAGATCCTGAATGGAGAGAAGCAATAAAAGAAACAATAAGTTCAAAGGTACAGGACATGAAATGAGATGAAGTAACGGCCAGAGAAATTAAAACAAAGTTACGAAAAGCTCCTAAATGGAACCCCCCCCCCCCCATGCTCAGATGCAGTACATGACTTCTGACTAAAAGTATTGACATATTTACATTAAGATTTAGCCATGAGTAGGAGCTATCTGTATGCAAACTCCAAACAGACACCAAATTGGTTAACAACAGGAAAAAAATATACAACTCCTTAACAGTGAATCTGTAATGCATCCTAAAAACTGCAGACCAATAGCTTGTCTGCCCACAGTGTAGAAGCTATATACACAAACTGATGCTAACAGAATTTATAGTCATTTAGAAGAATATTCAATCATGGAACTAGATCAAAAGGGTAACAAAAGAAAGTCATTTGAAACAAAGGATCATTTGTTGCTAAATAAAGTCACAATGGAGAATTGCAAAAAGTGGAAGAATCTAAATAGGGCATTCATAGATTACAAAAGAGTCATTTGACAACATCCCACATGCATGGATAAAGGAGTGCTTACATATGTATAAGATACATCCTACATTGACCAATTACATTATGGTAACTGTGAAGGCTGCCAGCGTAGCCAGATAGAATTTTATAGATAATTCTATCATTTATAAATATTAATGTAAGGCACAGGCTTGTTGTCTTAAATGTAAAAACTGCTGTTAGATGTGGAACTGCAAAAAATGTCACAACAGCGCTCTCTACTGACCAAGTAAAAGCATGTTGTGACCCTTTGATCTAAAGTCGGCTCCAGCTCATCTAGATGAAGACATTCTTTCTATTGTTTTAACCAAGAGTTAAATTGCTAGATTTAATCATGCAACTGTATTTTTATTGCTCTGCTTCCTAACCAGCTACAAGATAACACAAGTAGATGTTAAGAATCTAAATGTAGTTTCTGTTAGCCTGGGAACCCAGGGAAGTGTGAAGAATGATGTAATGGGAACTAGGAATGTGATTTTAAAAACAGAGAGAATCAGAGACCATTGAGCATTTTTGTCTTGACCATCCAACTAACAGCACTGTCTTGCTCTATATGTAAGTTATCTTAGACTTGTGTTTTCTCTTAGAAATAGCTAGAAACTAGAAAGATTAGACTGTGTTTTTCTGTGATGTCAGAACTGTACTACTGAATTACTTTAAGTATTTCTCTGTGATCTCTGAACTCTTGACTAGCACTGTGTAGTAAGAAGTATTGTCTTTTTTATTATTTATTATTAAATATTTTAAAACCTTTCAACTGTGGCTGTTTTGTGTAGAGACAATTTAAGCTCTAGAGTACATTGCATAGTTATAGTGATTACTGAACCAAGTCATAATAATATTGCACAGTAATAATTGGACACCCTTTTAAGGGCCTTTGAGTAGCTGATAAATATTAGTGGGTGGTGGCAAGTGGTACTACAGTATAGTCTGGGAAAAATGGGCACAGCTGGAGAACCTGTGCCAGCCTTCCTCAGGAGTGTCTGTGTGGTTGTATAAACTCTTATCTGAAAGTATGTGTGTGTGTATCAGCTACTTGGGCTGGGACACAAAGCACTGGTTGGACAGAGAGGATGCTGGAGGTTTTAGCTTGCCCACTAGGCTGAGATCTGGACCCTATAGCTGTGCCAGTGGGGAGTCCTATTGGGGACCTGGAGAGCAAGGGAGCGACCAGCTCCGGACTGACTGTGATCTCCATGTGCTCTTAAAGGAAATTGCACTTTACTGTGTGTATTTGTTATCCTTTCCTCCTATATGAGATGCCCCTCACTGGTGTTAGTGGTGAGGATTGAGGCTCCTTGATTGCTGGGCCAGGGTACGGGCGTCATAGTGACCATGAAACAGTGGCAAACTACTTTGCAATTCAGCCATAATAAAGGGCAAATTATTATCCCAGGAATAAAAATTCAAAGGGTGATATTTCAGGATGATTATTTATCCCTGCTGTTGTTTTGTCTTGCTCTTAACAAATTAAGCTGTTTAATTAACAGATTGGGCTTAGTTATGATTTGGCTTCCTGAAAATAAACTTGCATAAAGATTTCTCATCTACTTTTTGTGGATGACATAAAATAATATAGTTCATTAGATGAGGAGTTGAAAGCACAATTATAAGTGATTAAAACTTTCTCAGATGATATTAGAATAACACTTGGTCTTAATAAGTATGTGAAAACAATGTTTATTTATTTATTTAACATTTGTTGACTGGGGAAGTCTGACCAGGACAGAGCTTATTTCAGTGGAGGCCCAGGGAGAAACACTCCAGATGCAAGTCTTTGGAATGTAGAAGGAAACTGGAGTACCTGAGGGAAACCCACACAAACACATGGAGGACATGCAGACTTCCACACAGAAGGCACCTCAACTGAGAATCAAACCAGAGAACCTCTTGCTGTGAGGTAACAATGTTAGCTCCTGCTCCACTACACCACCCAAAGCAGGAATATGATATAAAGGAACTTGAGGTGGAATGAGTGTATAAATATTTGGGAACTGATGAAGGCTCAGAAGTAAAACATAAAAAAATGTGAATAAATCTGAGTAAGGAACACTTCAGAAGACTAAAACTAATATTGAAAACAACCCTGACTTCTAGGCATAAAATACAAGCTATAAACAAAATTGCTCTTCCTGTTTTAAATTATGGTCTTTCTGTGATTGGACCCAAAAGGTATTGGATCAGTTGGAAAGAAGAACAAGAAAAAACAAGAAAAATTCTTCACACTTATTAAATGATATATAAAAATCAGTGCATACCAGGATTATATATCCCTTGTTCTGAAGGAGGCATGGGCCTCCTTGAAATTGATAACATGTATAGATTTGCACCTGTGGGAGTGCGTACATATCTGCTAATCTCCTCCGATCCAAACATAGTGAAACTTTTAAGACATGAATAGAGGAAGTCTAAGATTACCTCTCTGCTTAGTTTGGCAGAAGCATTCATGTAGCAAGCGGGAATGGAAGACAAAACAGAAGTAGACAAAAATCAGACAGCAACTGAATGTGCCCAAAAAAAAAAGAATTTAAGGAGAAGGATCATATGAAAAGAAAAAGAATGTGGAAAAGCCATAAATATAGTGGCCAATATAGAGATCACCTGGAACAACCTCAGGTTGATCAGGATTTGACACAGGAATGGTCAAGGAGAGGTGAGTTGAAACCAAAGGATGAAAGGTTGATAATGGCAGCCCAGGACAGTGGACTATGACATGTTGATTTGCAAAAGTTCATTGAACATGTGGGAGAAACAAACAAATGTAGGTTCTGTAAAAAAGAACTGGAAATAATTGCACATCTTGTTGTTGGGTGAAATACATGAATGGCAGAGGGCCTGTACATTGAAAGCCACAATAATGTGGCAAGATTGTTACACTGGGGATTGTGCCAACACTACAATACAGAAGTACCTGAGAAGCATTGAAAACATGAACCACAAAGCATTGCAGAGACTGATGAAGTTATATCATGTGGGATCACCCATTACCAACAATTCAAAAAATAGATGCAAAAAAAACAAACATAATAGTCCATGATAAAATGACAAAAGTAGCATTGAGCATTGAAATTGCTATACCTAGTGATTACAGTGTCTCATGTACAGAAAGACACAAAGTCATAAAATATTAGGATTTGCAGGCAGAAACTAGAGCAATATGGAAGAAAGATACCGAGACAGTTCCAATAGTAACTGGAGCAATGAGTCTAATAAAAAATAATTTACAATTGTATTTAGATATGCTACCAGTACAAGTACCTCCATATAAATTGCAGAATAAGTCAATTCTGGGCATATTGCAGGTTTTGCAAAGAGCACTTTTGGCTAACATCAAAGACTGAAACAATGCTAATTTCATGAACTTGACACTAGTGTGTCTACAGTTGGAAGCTGGAAGGTCCTTGCAGCAAGAATGGTTAATGACCCTTTGTGTTCAATGGGATAGGCATTCTACTCATCTGTCTTGATCCCATGTGAAGATGGCACCAGTCAACCAGCTCCTGTATGATATCTCTGACCACATGGTAGCAGTCCACTCTATTCTGGTCATGGAGATAATAGCATGTAGGTCATTGATGGACCCTTCTGCAATGTGGGCAGTAGCAGCATGCAGCAGTACAGGCACTGATAGCCAAAGCAGCTGCTAGCACATTTTGAGTTGCAAAGCAGATGTTCCTCCTAGCATTTTTGTGCAGGTGATAATCCTTTTCATTAAGAAGTGCCAGCCACACTGATGGCATAGATGGATAAAGCTCTGACCACAACCCAGGCAACCCAAGTTCAATTAGTGGCTTGGGTATCTGACAGAGTGGCAGGGTGATATGGGTGTTACAGTCCCTGGTGGGTGGGTGGCTCCACATGTGTCTTCTGTGATGATCCATGGTGGCCGAGAATGTCACACTAGGAGGCATAACCCAAAGTATGAATAGGGCAGGAACAGGGCTGAGCTAATGTGGAGGTGGGGCAATAATCCCCGCATCCCCATTGCACACCTGCCCCTTGAATGTATCACAAGGGATCAAAGAGGTGGAAGCAAAAGGAGTAGATCATTAAAATAGGACCCCGCCTATTAATGTGAATGTCCATACCCCTGGAATGCCCTCAAGTCCCAGGTCAGCCCCAGCCCTATTGAAGAGGGTCTGGGTGGATTAAGGAGGTGGCTAGTAGACCCAGCAATGGGCATGAGGCAGTATGTAATGAGCCATAGGATAATGCAAGAGAAAAAATCCTCCAAAAATACTGCTGTACAGAGGAATTGATCATTGTGGCTTGTCCTGATATTTTTGTATGATTTTGAATTGTGTAGTTATGTCTGTTGTCACCATTCACATAGGCAATCTCTGTCATTAGCATGTTGATGCTCATTTAGATGTCATAATGTGGTCATTTCTGTGCAATGCATACCATGGCATTTTCCATGGTATCATGACCTCACTATGTGTATCTCTAAACGGGCCCCTCCCTGTATGCTCTCATTCACTTCACTATTTTGCATAATACAGTACACTTCTTGTTTCTGAGTACACTCAGAGAGTAAGCAAAACAAAAGTATGACCACATTCCAGATAAAATGATCAGCATGCCTTTGCAAAGAGAAAAAGGAAAGCTATTTCAAAAGCAAAGTGGTAAACTATTATTAGGTGAGCAAAATGTTTAATACTGGAAAGCAATCAATGTAATGTCTTTGATAAATAAGTGGAACATTTTGCGGCAGACCTTACAGATGATGACAAAATTAAGTTGATTTTCTATTTTCTTTCTTTTTTTCTATTCCTTTCAACTGGCCATCATCTGTTGTAGGTCTGCAAACACTGTTCCTTTCTACCTTTTGTGTCCCTGTTGCTACCCCCATTAAGGTGACTACCCCATTGGTGGGCAGGAAGATGATTTTCTTTAGTTAACTGAACAAAAAATATCCTGCATGCTACAATTTCACTCTACCAGAAAAATCAGCACCCAGGAATTTTGCAGAGATAGTAAAGACCTTAAAATATGTGTATCATTTGACACATTGGTGAGAGCTGAATAAGTTAGATTTTTGAAAAAGATAAACATGAAGGGGAGTAGTATTATCATGTCTACTCCTGAAGCAAACAAGTCGTATGAGCATTGCAATGTTGGGCCAAAAAACAGGTTTATGTGTGGAATAAGAAAAAAGCATTACAAAAGTGCTTATTTTCAGGCACAGAATTGTGTTTCATTACAGCCACAGAAAAAGCAAAGAGGACTGCAGCAGAGATGAAATCCAAAATCATGTTTGGACACCCTGAAGCATAGCTACATTAAACCACCCCATATGTTGAAATAAAATTGTATATAATGCAAGGGAATTCATCAAGATTAATTCCATTTTAAGGATAAAACTTACTTATACCTGCCAGAAAAAAAATCTCCAAAATGCTCATCATGGTGAAGGCAACAGTAAATAAATAAAAATATCACAGAAATGACAAATATATGTGCATAGATTGCTGTTCTAAAATTAATAATGATAAGTTTCCATTTTAGAACTACATAAGTAGTAATCAAAGTTGAAGGAAAAACCCTTGTGAATTTATTTTGTTACAGGATTAAGCATTTCTCTGCAATATATTTTATTTAATCATTCATTAATTTATTCTTTTATTCATTTATTTGTTTACCAGATACTATACTGTACAATATAATGTCCATTTACAAGTGATATCCTAGGAAAACTGCCTACAGTGAAGGAAACAAATTCTGAGCGTTGGTGTAGTGGTGCTGTTCTACTCGCCTGCCTATGTTCTCACTCTCTCTTTTAGATTTCATTCCGGCCATTTATAAGAGCAGTGCTTATTTCATAAGTGAATTACAGTTCTGACTTTTGTTCTTGTGTGCATCCTTCAAATGAGATCTGACTTTATTCTGTTTGTGGTCTCTTTTTCTTTTTTCTACTTTAAGGCGTAGGTGATGACATGACCCCTACCCCTCCTTTCTCATCTTTCCTATTGTCATTTTCCACTCTTTCTTAACATTTCCCTTCCTTTTACCTTCCCTCTCCATCTGCACACTTTACTGTATATGCTGTATGTACCTTATAGTATATGCTGTATATACCTTATAGTATATATTGTATATAGTAAATGATTACTGTGCAAGCTGAATTTGGATTCAGTTATGTAATATGTCTTGCAGTTTAAATGCTACTTGGTTTTAGTTTTAGTTTATCTTTTACTTACTGCTTATTGCTTGCTTGTAAAACATATTTCACTGTTTATCACTATGCAGACATCCATTTGAAAATGTCAACATTGTTATCTTCTTTGTATTATATTCTCCTAGACTGAGCTGAAAATGTCTCATTTGCAATCAGAGTTCTACCCTGGCTAACAAATGAAAATAAAATAAAAATAAAATGACAGTAGTAAACAAATCTGCTGCACTGCTGGTCTGTCACGAATTACTCGTAATCAATAATCTATGTAATCACCTGGTACAGAGCATGAAATGGGCTAGAGATGGGACAACAAAGTGTTTGCACTAATCCCAGATCACAAAGGTTTAAGAGACTGAAAGCCATCTGGCTGTCTGATGGCATGTTACATCTAGCCTTTCTTTGTCTAGACTACTCTGTTTTACAACTAGATATACCACCAGTGTGGAGCTATTTGTAGTGATTCAGGTTTCTGTCATATATGAGTTTTTTTCTTCCGAATTTGCAGACGTGCCCAAATAAACGTTGTTGAATTGATAATCACTAAAACAGGGAATGTTCTGTATAGGTTTTAAATGACTTGAAGATGTCTTTACTCTTCCACCTGCCTGAAGCAGCTCCAAAACCAAACTAAAGAGCACAGCTTTCTAAACTGTAAGTGTTCCTTCTATTGCAATTTATGCACACTCCGAATCTGTTTTTAAAACTATCTGCTTTTAAAAAAGTAAACTGCTCCTTATTTAAAGTATTACTACAGGGCAGATGAGCATACATATAAGTTAGTTTTTTTCTGGCTGTAGTAACTTACTTTGGCCACCAGGCAGCAACACACTGCCACTGCACTACAGGGAAGCAGATATACTGAACTTACCCCAATTTGGCTGGTTTTTCCTGCTATCCCTGATTAGAGCTCACTACCTCTACATTTATTCTAACCCCCAATAACCTGACCGCTCCCTACAACCACTCACCTGCAACCACCCTAACCACACCTCTAATTTACCACTTGCATCCAAATACCACAAACCTGCTGCTGTGGTGGTGCTGCGGTAGCGTTGCTGCCTCACAGTAAGATGTTGTCCTGTTCGATTCTCAGCTAAAGTGTCTTCTGTGTGGAGACATGCGTGAATGGATGTACCTTCGTTGAAGGTTGTACGTCAGGGCTGGCAACTCGGTACGTAAAAATCTACTCCCAATCATTAGCGGACCGGAGTTCCGCTGTAGCGACCCCTAACCGGGAAAAAGCCGAAAGATACAGCAACATCCAAATACCACAAACCCAAACTATGCAGGCCTTACTTTCATCTCTCCTACTAGCCCTCACAACTCTAACATATTTAACATCCTTACACACAAACACACCACTACCACACACCACCTACCATACAACACATACCTTCACACCTGTTACTACACACATAAGCTTTCCTATAGCCCCCTCTTTATTTAGTGACAACACAATACTATTTTTACGTAACAGGTATGTTTCACTATTCTACACTAGCAAAACATCAAGTAAACTCCACATAGATATTCTACAAACTACCAAGCTTCAACTTTCATTAAAGAAATACTTCCTTACCTCGGGGGATATTCAACCAAATCCAGGGCCAAGCAACATTATATCCCAAACAAACACACTGCAGACAGGGCTGGTGCTACTATTTTGGGGGCCCCCAGCAAGTTTCAATTTGGGGACCTACCCAGGAGAATATAAAAAGTGTGACCATATTGCCATCGCACCTCCTTCCCTATCAAGCTCATGAAGCACCATTTAACAATCACTGTGTAGTATTATTACATTCAGACCATTAAAAAGACTTAAATGTCAAGGTACACACTGGCTGGCATTTAGTACCAATGTTACAATATGACAAGCCCCTGTATCACAGTAAGGTAGCCACTCACAATGGTACACACACGCACACTGACTGCGCAGTGGTGCAGCAGTTAACTTTGTCCCCCCCCAGCAAGAGGCTCTCTGGTTCAATTCTCAGCTGGGGTGCCTTCTGTGTGGAGTCTGCATGTCCTCCCTGCATTTGTGTGGTTTCCTCCCACATTCCAAAGACATGCTTCTGCAGCATTTCTCCCTGGGCCTCTGCTAAAAATAGGCTCTGTCCTAGTCAGATTTTCGCGGTCAACAAATGTTAAATAAATAAAATTTAGTACCAATAAATTATGACAAGCCACTGTACCCCAGCAAGGTAGCCACATACAGAAGTTCAGACACTGACTGGCATTTAATACTAATGTTACATTATGACAAGCCCTTGTGCCACAGCAAGGTAGCCACTCACAAATACACACACACACACACACACACACACACACACACACACACACACACACACACACATACACACACACACACACACACACACACACACACACTGATTGGCATTTAGTAGTAATGTTGTTACATTATGGCAAGCCTCTGTACAGCATCAAGGTAGCCAGTCTCGCAGAAGTACACAAAGACACCCACACAGACTCCCTCACACAGGACAGAGACACGGGGCAGACAGTTACACAGACTCGCAGACAGAACATAGACACCCACACATGATGGACAGCACTACAGTAAGACTGAACATTAAAAATTTAAAATACTGGGCTTCTGAACTAATAATGATGCTAGAATAAGATTTTGTAGTAGCATGCGTTGTGTGACCCCACATTTTTGAAGAACAGACCAAAACTAACAAACATCTGGACATTGTGCAACATTCTTACAGCCCCTACCAACCTCCTAGCCTCTCAGCATAATTCCAAAGCTGAAAATAACTGCAGAACAAAGGTGGAACATCAAGGATAGTTACAAACATTGCTATGATAAACTTAGAAAGATATTAGAATAACAGTGATTGCATAAGCATTCATTACAATAATCAGTACATTCTGCAGAATTCTCATAGTACCCCCAAAAGTCTCAGCACAATTCTAGAGGAGGTACAAACAAAAAAAATAAAAAAAAACAAGACAAGGACGTAACATTAGGGGGTTTTAAACATTGTAGGTTATGAACTAATAAAGATGGTAGAATAAAAAATTTTTCCAGTAGCATGCATTGTATGAATTCACATTTTTGATGACTAACAGACCAAAAATACAGGTCAAACATCTAAACGTTATGCTATATTCTCACAGCCTCTACCCCTCTCGTCTAACCTCACAGCTTAACAATTCCAGACAAAGCCCAAAAAAAAAAAAAAAGAAAAAGAAAATGCAGAACAAAGGCATAACATCAGGGATAGTTTGAAACTTTGCTATGATCAGCTTCGATAGTAGAACAGGGGTTGCACTGGCACCCATTAAGACATCAGTACCTCCTGCAGAATTGTCACAGCCCTTACCCCCCAGTGTCTCAGCACAATAAATCTGGATGAAGTGAAAGTAAAATAAAAACACAAAGGCATAACATAAAAAACAATGTGCTTATCAGTAAATATAGATGCTGGAATAACAGATTATGAAGTAAAATGTACCCCACATGTTTTAATGAAAATAGATAAATACCAGACAAACATCTGAATATTGCACAACATTCTCACAGACTGTAACCCCCCTACCAACCTATCAGCACAATAACTCTAGACAAAGCAAAAAATGATCATAGAACAAAGGCATACTATCAGGGATAGTTGTAAACGCTGCCGGTGTACACAATACTAGTATAACAGGGTTTGCATTAGTATACATTAAAACAGCAGTTGTACATTCTGCAACATTCTCACAGCCACTAACTCCCCTCCCAACCTCTCAGCACAATAATTCTGGATAGAGCAAAAAATGATCATAGAACAGAGGTGTAGCATCAGGCATAGTTGTAGACATTGCCGGTATACATAAAACAAACTAGCAGAACAGGGTTTGCATTGGTATACATTAAAACATCTGTATATTCTGTAGTATTCTCACAGCCACTATCTCCCCACTACCAATATTTCAGCCCAATTGTACACAAAACAAAAATGCAATATTAAATATTAAATATATTAAATATTCTTATGCAAGACTAGATAAAAAAAAACTACATCAAATCTGGACATTAATTACAAACAAGCCTTCCTTCCTCAGTCTCTTAGCAGAAGAATTCTGGACAAAGATAAAATAAAACTGTTACAACCACAGCCCCTCACTCCCCCACACACACACACACAAATCATCTTAGTGTAACAACTCTGCAGAAAAAAAGTTATACAATCCTCTCCCTAGCCCCCCCCCCCCCAGCAAAAATAAAGCTAAAAATAAACCCAGCAACTTACCTTTTCTGCAGTTGATAGAAGGCTGCTACTAATCCTCTGCTTGCTTCTACTACACACATACCAGACCTGTTCAGCCCTTTTAAATTGCCCTCAAAAGGACAGTTTTTCAGATCTTTTAGAAATTGCCCTTACAAGGGCAGTTAAAATAGAGCTGCTTTGCTGGTCCCAGTCGTTCCAGCAAAACCTGCATCCTCCATCCATCCTCACAGCATACCTCTCAACATCTTAGCATGCAAAATCTGGACAAAGCCAAAAATAATACGGGTAGAAAGGCTTAAAAATAGGGGCACTTTTTAAATATTGCTTATATAAACTTACAAACTTGCTTTCAGACTTTGCTTTAGCATACATTTTTCTGAAGGATATAAAGTCTAAAACTTAAATGTATCTGCTATTTTTAGTGACTTCAGTACTCATTACTGTATAAGAAAACCACAAATTTTATGAAGAACAACCCAAAAATATAAAGCAAAAATCTGGATATTCTTAAAAATCTGGGCAGTTCAAATATTTGCCCAACGTCGACAATCAAAAGAACTAACCCAACAGACCACATATCAAGGTAAACCCAATCAGGAAGCTGGAACTTGCTTCTTGATTTCTACAGCCAATTAGGTCCCTTGCTTCACTGAAGTGGACCTGATTGATAGCAGCTAACAAGTAAAGCAAGGGACCTGATTGGCTGCAGCCATCAAGAAAGCAAGTTCTTTCAGGGCTGCTGAAATGAACGAGGCAACAAGCAAGGAGTGGAAGCGATTTTGAAACCCGCGGCTGCTTCATATGGGGGCCCTCATACGTGGGGAGATAATCGGGGGCTCCCCGCGGCTGCGGGTTTGGCGGGTGCCTAACGCCAGCTATGACTGCAGATCTACTCATCATCAATCTTAACTCTCGCAGTATATCAAACAAACTTCCTCACTTACACGCATTCATAACTCACTACTCACCCGACATCCTTACCGTAACAGAGACCTGGCTAAAACCCAGCACACAAAATTAAGAAATCCTCCCTCCAGGATATAATATCCTACAGATAGATAGGACAGGTAAAAAGGGTGGGGGTGTTGCAATTGTCTATAAAAATACAATTTCTCTCCAACCTCTACTAACTCCTCTACCTAAATTTAATCCTGTTGAGATCATAGGCTCTGTCCTACTGTTAAATAAGAAAAAGAGCATCAATATTCTCTGTGCATATATCCCTCCAAGTAATAACGCTCCAATAACTGAGGAGATTCTACAATGGTCAAAAGATAATCTCCCACAGGAAACTATTTTATTAGGTGACCTAAACACTGAGTGGCTAGCCTGTAACTCTAAAAACCCCACTAACCACATCAGCCTGTATGGAGTTTCGCAATTCATTCAAGAACTAGAGTAGACAAAAAAATCCCATAAGGAATCTGTACTAGACTGGACATTAGTAAATTACCCTTAACATAATTACCAAGTAGGTAGTCTATCTGATGGACTTAGTGACCATCTCCTTACTTTCCTCCTATGAAAACGCACTAACTTACCCAAACCTACAGTCTATAGACAAGTCAGAAACGATCGCAATGTTAACCCTATAGAAATCAGCACTATGTTAATTAAATGTAACTGGGAACCACTCCACAGCCTTGACCTAGACCAAGCAGTGGACTATTTTAATAGTACTCTTATTAACATCCTTGATTCAGTTGTCCCAGTAAGAAAAATTAGAGTTAAGCAACACTATGCTCCTTGGCTTACTAAATCCACTAGAGCCCTATTAAAAACCAAAGACAAGGCATGGAAAATCTGGAAGAAAGATAACACTAGTTTATCCACACAAAACTATCAACACCTCAGGAATCAGGTCAAAAAACAAACAAAGCTTGATAAACAGAACTACTTTCTAGATATACAAAATAAACACTCCAATAACCCCAAAAAGTTCTGTCATGCAATAAACTCCTTACTAAAATCTGGTAAAACCTCCACACCAGCTCCCACCTCCACCTCTACAAAAACAGATAGCAATATAGCCTCCCAATTTAATCACCACTTTACTGAATCCATTAAATCACTATCAACTCAACTTTCCAAAAATAGCTACTCATCCATACCAACAACTCCTAACAACTCACCTCCCTTTACATTCTCTCTTGCCCCAACCTCAACAATAAAAAAATACCTCTTAAAACTTAAACCCACTACTCTTGCAGCAGATGGTATACCGGCTTATTTCCTAAAAATGACTGCCGACTCTCTATCCTAACCAGTTTCAATCTTAATCAACCCTCCATACAGGAATCTCACATCCCTCAACTATGGAAAATTTCTTACCTTATTCCCCTTCATAAGGGTGGGAATTCCTATAATTTCTCTAACTATCGCCCCATAGCCATTCTGTCTCCTTTATCAAAGATACTTGAGAAATGCATACACTCTCAGGTCATGCATGTCCTGGACTCTAACAATCTCTTCTCCTCTACAGAACATGGTTTCCACCCACACCACAGCGCAACTTCAGCCCTTCTCTCTTTCATAAACCTGGTTAACCAACATAGAAATAACAACAGATTTGTATCTGCTATATTCCTGGACCTCTCCAAAGCATTTGACTTAGTTTCCCACTCCATTCTAATAGATACTCTTACCTCTCTATCCTTTGCCCCTAACAGTTTTGCATGGTTTAAAAAATATCTATCAGACAGACAACAAGCTGTCCAGTGGCAAGGAGTTATATCATCTTTACTCCCAACTACCATTGATGTACCTCAAGGTTCCATACTCGGTCCACTCCACTTTTCTGTCTTTACCAATAATCTACATACCTCTACCCTACAAACTTCACTCATACAGTATGCAGACGATTCCACCCTGATCTACTCCACCCCAAATTTCACCACCCTACAGCATCTCGCCCAGGAATCTTTTACCTCAATAGAAAGGTGGATCACAGATATTCAACTTATCTTAAATCCCAACAAAACAAAACTACTTCTATTTACCCCAAACAAGTCAAAAACCACTCCACTCTCCTTCTCTATTTCCTCCAATAATGGAACTGTCATTTCACCTTCTCTCCACACCAAGCTGCTTGGCGTCGAAATAGATAACAACCTACACTTTGACATCCATATCTCTCAAACTATTAAAAAGATACACAAAAAAATGGGGTCCCTATACAGACAAAAAGACTTTCTATCAGATCAAGCTCAGGTCACCCTAGCTCAAACCCACCTTCTTTCTGCACTCATGTATGCAGCACCTATTCTCACCTATGTAAGAAAATCTGACCTGGAGAAACTTAAGCCACGTTATAACAAAATTGCCAAGTTTGCAAAAAAATTTGACCACTCCGCTCTGCCAACAAATCACTCCTCTCTATCTCCACAGCCAACAACACAGCAGGTAAAGCTCTATTTTCTCACAGTATAGCAAAAAGTTGGAATAATCTCCCTCCCTCTGTAACTTCTGTACCTAATACCAAACAATTCAAAAACTCCCTTAAGGCTCATCTTATTAGCTCTTGGCTATGTCCATGTGTTACTTAATCCTAGTGTATGCTACCACCATCTTCCTCTCTTCTCTCCAATTATCAGACCCTCAGTAAAAATGGAAGTAACAAATGGTATCCCTTGACATTTGGAAATGTTGTGATCTCTGTCTGTATATTTTGATGAGTAACCTAATGTTCACTTGTATATATTGCTGATATGCATACTGTTCTTCTTCTTCTTCTTTTGGCTTTACCCAGTTAGGAGTCGCCACAGCAGATCATCTGTCTGCTCATGATTGGCAGTGGAGTTTTAGAGTGTCGAGTTGCCAGTCCAGCACCCAACCTTCCACAGAAGGCACACACTCACACCTAGGGCCAATTTAGAGTGCCCAATCCACCTACTGCATGTCTTTGGGATGTGGGAGGAAACCGGAGCACCCG
Organism: Protopterus annectens; assembly: GCF_019279795.1. Lineage (NCBI taxonomy): Eukaryota > Metazoa > Chordata > Ceratodontiformes > Protopteridae > Protopterus > Protopterus annectens. The sequence goes on along the minus strand of NC_056725.1, from coordinate 1,692,847,717 downwards.
GAGGAAACCCATGCGACCACAGGGAGGACATGCAGACTCCGCACAGAAGGCACCGCAGCTGAGAATCGAACCGGAGACCATCTTGCTGTGAGGCAGCAACTCTAACCGCTGCACCACCGTGGCCACCCTCTTTGCGTACTGTTCTATTATGCACAAAATATTGCTCAATAACAAAGTCTTTACTTTACATTATGTATTATTATCATTGTCTGTTGTATTAATTAAGTGGAGCTTTTCTCCCCGGGCCTCCGCTGTAAATGGACCTCGTCCAGTCGAACCATCCTGGTCACAAATGTAAAATAAATAAATAAAAAATAAAATAAGAATTACAGTGCTTTGTCCTGTGCCACTGGGCTGACTTGTGCAAAGATGACTGAAGGAGCCTAAATAAGTTGCACTGTTCCAGTGGCTGCTAATGTATTAAACCATTTTCAAGTAATTTTATATGTTATACTTCTACCGAATAAAAGCAATAATCCATTTTTTAAGTATGAAACATGACTGTGCTTGCAATAAAGACCTTTTGATTTAACCAAAATTATCTGGATGCATTGTTGTCAGAAACAATAACATAGATTGTCAGGATGAGGTGCCACTGTGCCAGCCCTCTCTCATTGGTGGAGAAGTGAAGCATTTTGTTATACAAGGAGATATCTGTGCACAACACTGTAGCTTTTCCCCCAAAGTGGAATAAGTGATTAAAGCTTTAACTATGCACCAGACCCAAACTGCTTTGCAACAGAGTACACTGGAAATGGCAAAGGAGGAGCAGGAGTAGAGTTATGCTATGACCTAACAGGTTGTTTTGTATACAGGCTGAAGCACACTGGTAGCTCCATCCAGAGCAGGTAACCCCCAAGATTGTTCCTAGTACTCAGACTCACAGAATAATGCAGATCAGCAACATCTGTTAGCATCTGGCACCAAGATGTTAAAGGATTTCTGCTGATCTTCAATCAAGTAACTTCAAGAAAGAGATGACTAGCAACTGAGTGGGTCAGCCTGATGGCCCTAATCCTCACAAAAAGGCTTCAGAAGGTATAATTACTCTCTTTTGTATTGTATTTGTTAACCTTATGTATCTATGTAAGTATTTTATTTATGTTATAGTATTATATTTATTTTAGTTATTTATTTTTTTCCAATATTATTTACTCCTTGGATTGTGAAATTTCTATCTTATACTTATTATACATTGTAAATTGTTTATAACTGGAGCTTTTCTCCTCCGGTCTCCACTGAAAATGGGCCACAAGCCCAGCTGGGCCAACCCGGTTAACAAGTGTCAATAAATAAATAAATAAATAAAATTTACCCATCCATCCTTTGTTGACCAGGTTAGTCCTACAGGAGTGCAGCATCTCCTCCCCCAGTGGTGCACTATAGTGCCAGTAATCCAATCACATGGAATGGGAATAGAACCCATGACCTTCTACTCTTCCAACACCAAAGGTATGCATTTATTTATTTAATTTTTTAGGCAGATAGGTGGGCTGGTCTGAAGACCTTTTTCAGACATGATCTAGGCCACAGCACAGTTGCCGTAGAAGTGCATAGAACAATCAATTACACATATCAAATAAAGTAAATATACTAGGTAAATAAACATAAAAATGATAGCCAATTCATTATTATGACATTTATTACAAAATGCATAGTTAATTTCAATAGATCACCTTTAGATTTCCCAACTGATCTTACTATCAATTACACAAAATTGAAGGGTGAAATCTTGATTCAACTTGGGATAAAGCCCACTGTTAAAGTAGTACACCCATGCATGGAATATTTCGACTAAAAAACCCACTAATTCCCAGATGCATGACCTAATACATCTGGCTAAGGAAATGTTTACAACCTAATAGTAACCCATTTGCTCATACTAAGGAATTATTGGTCCTAGAAGCTCTTTTGCAGAAACTAAGCAATTTTGTCAGATGGCGAGTGAGCCCAGCCTGGTCTGAAAGCTGCAGAAGACCTGGTAACTTTGACTTAAAACTATTTCACCAAAGAATAACTGGGTACACCAAACCAGTTACCCTAAAAAATCTACTTCCAAAAGCAGTAACATAGTATATATATTTTTTAAGGGTAGGACTTTCAGAAAAATATTAGTAACTTAGAAGCCAATAAAAATGTAAATGGTTCATCTCCCAGGCCCATGCTTACACTTATCAAGGTTATCAGAACTTGTCATAGATTTGGGACACATGGCTAGGCTTAAAAATGCCCTTGTGGGCGTTAGCCTAGTAAACACCTATGAACTTATGAACCTATAACCCTAAGCTAGAACAAATACAGTAAACTCTCAGTTAACTGGCACCCATGGGAATTGGTAGATACCGGATAACTGTAGTTTCTGGTTGCTTAAGAGTTACTATTAAAAATAGGCCTGACTAATACTGTACCCTATACTATTTGTTTGATTTGACTTGTTCTCAGATTTGGGGGAGAGGAAATTTATTCCTATCTTCCTTTTTAAAACTCTAAAACTCTAAAAACGTAAGGTATATTTCTGTGGGAGGAAAACAAAAGTACAACACATGAAAATTGTACTGCATTTATTCGAATTTTTTTTGCAGGTTGCTTGAGAGTGTCAGTTGCTTGAGTTCTGGTTAACTAAGAGTTTACTATACTACATTTTCATTGGGAGTAGGGGGGTCTCAGATGCTAGCCTAAAAAGAAAGATATTTGTACAGAAATTGTCCTGTACGAAATTAACCCAGGAATGCAGTGTATATAAAGCTGATCACTTGTCCATAGTAGTATGCATGATGTAAATAGTCAAGAAATTCTGTCTGAACCACTGAATTTTGTGCCGTATAATGTACTAAAACAAAATATCAGTGCAAAACTTTCTAAATTTATGCAAATGGTAAGGCTGTAGAGGTACTCTTAGATTCTGGTAGTATGGTGAATATGGTCTCCAATGGGCTTGTTACCAAGAACCTGGTCTACTATAAGCAAAAGAGAAGTGTAATGCATGAACATGGTGACAGAGAAGAACTACTTTCCTGCCAGACGTATGCTTAATATAGAGCACTCGATGATGGTAGCAGACCTGAAGTAATAAGGAATATGACTTTAAGGGCATTTATTTATTTACATACTTACTTTTTCTTGATTGAGTTAGCCACATTTGGTATGGCCTTCCTTCATGGGAGATCTGAGCTGGTTTCCATACTGATACATGTAATTTGGTCAGAACAGCACAACAATTCCTCTACTTTTTGGTAAGTGCCATTGAAACTTCTACAGCCACCAGAACTACCACAAAAACAGATGGCACCTCTTTTTCACATATCCAAAGGACAGCAACCTCAGGAGTGTAGCATTCCCTCCCCCCACCTTGTGCAGTACCTCAGCATCGATACTGGTGCAGGAATCCTAGCATAATAGAAGCCACGGCCTCCTAAGTATCAAAAGCAAGTGCCGGATCCTAGAGTTAGGAAGTTACAGAGAAGGCAAGGAACAGTGTGATGAGGAGATGATTCCCATCTTCTGCCTACAATGGGAACCTCAGAAGAAAGACAGGAAACAGTCACAGGATATGAACAAGTGTTCCTAACAGAGGGGGCTGAATATAATCAGTATAAAGAGTTTGAGAAAGAACAGCTCATACTAACTGACCTAAAGGTCAAGTGTCTTAACTTTAGGCTGTCTCACTGGGAGGACCCTAAATTTAGAGAAGCCCAAACAATATGCCATTGTCTGATGGATCACTGGGTAACCAGACAGTACTCTGAGGGTTCTGTATTTTGAAGCAGTCAGTGATCTGATTAGCACGATGACTAAGAGAAATATAGCAATTGCAAAAATACAGCTGCTAATACTTCAGATATACAGGAACCAAGTAATAAAACCACCACAAAGCCATGTGCTGGGCAGTGACCTGGCACCAGAAAACAAAGAAAGCGGCACTGGATAGATTAGTTTGACCAGAGGTCTATGTGGAAGTGGAGATATGATTACTGTGGCCAGAAGTCTGTGTCTCAGGGAGATGGTTTCCTGACTTTCTGTATTCTTTTCCACAAAAACACAGCAAGGCCTCATTAGTATTTATGCCAGTAGTAACCACTCATTTGACTTGGGTAAACTTGAAGCTAGACTTCACCAAAAACCCTCATACAACCTGATACACTACTCACAAGCCGCATCAACTCCCATTATTCCTAGAACCAAACTCCAAAGGACTGCACATGCTTTCTCCTCTCAGGCACCTACTCTTTGCCAAGCTCACCCATTGACAATGACATAAAGGAAATCAACACTTATTCCAAATTCAGAATGCAACTCAAAAAGCACTTCCTAATCTGAAACAAATGCTCCTGTTTCAACACAGGGCATATCATCTAACCTATCTCCTTTTGAAGTCTTTTCTCCTCTCTCAAGATTCACTAGAGATTGACCCTCTGTAGAAACTAATATATATATTTTACATTGCATTCTGTTTGACTGTACATTGCACTGTCCTTGTTCACTAGAATGTATAGGCACATTTTTCTATGTACTTAGTCTGAAGTATTCTGTTAGTGCTTATATTTCTGTATTTTTTGTTTGAGAAATGTTTTGTATTTCACATGGGCTGAGCCTGAAATTGGTCAATATTGATCATTGCACTACCCTGGTAAATAAATCTAAATAAATAAACCATGGACGTGACATGGTCTTTAGGTAGACTGGTCTGGTAGAGGACACCAGTGCATATTAATAACCTTTGATATGTCACTAGGTACTCAGATGCCATATCAGAGCTGTCAGACAGCATTCCCCTTTGCCAAAGCATTCCTTTTTAAAGAAATTAGTGAGCCTGTGCTTTCAGTCAAGGCCTTTCAGTTTACTGAAAGACTTTTTTATTAGTGAACTGTCTAGAAAACTCTAAAAGGCTGAGTATGTAAACCAAACTAACATCCCAAAAGCAAGGTGTCAGCATTGTGAAAAGAATAGTAGTGCAGCTGCAGCAACAAATATGAAAAGTCTTCATTTTCACATATACCAGACAAGTGCAGCAGAAATATACTGCCTTCATTCTTTACTGAGTCCACATTTGGATGCAGCCACAGTTGGCTTAGATAAAATACAGCTACTTCAGCCAGTATCAAGACATCAACAGCATACATTTAATGACATTAAAGCTAAAAGATATATTTGAAAAGCATTGTTAGTATTCATATTAATGTAGTCTGATACATTTAAGACTCCTGTCTTAAAATGGAATGCTACCAAAACTATTGCAAAGAAAACAGCAATTAGAGAAATGTCGGGCTATTTGCTATAATGGCTAGAAAGCACCATTACACTGCAAGCATTATTTTATATATATATATATATATATATATATATATATATATATATATATATATATATATATATATATATATATATATATATATATATATATATATATATATATATATGGATTCACTATGTAATTTTGAAATACTGAAATCCCAGATTTTAGTATTTCAAAATTACATAGCCAAAGACACCAAACACCGAAACCCTAAAACCACGAAATTCAAAATCCTGATGCTACACTACAGATACAGCACACACAAACACATACACACCACTCCCCCCAACTCAAATATAATATCCTATACTACAGATAAGTAGGGGGGCAAGCCCCCTTGCACCCGCACCCCACACCCCCCCTACTTATATATACTAACTTCGAGATCGCACAATCAGACACACACAAACAACTCACTCCCATACATTATACACACCCTCGCACACACACATCACAGTCAAAACACACACTGATAGACACTAAAGCCCCTAACCAACAGACATACACATACATACATAGCCAAACTCACATCTTACCATTCACACACCACAACACCAGAAACACTAATTCAAAATCTCCATACTTCGGGATTTTGAATTTCGCGCTTCTGGTTTACCGGTATTTCAAGACGTTGGTACTTTAATTTTGAAATACTGAAATTCGAGATTTCAGTATTTTGAAATTAAAAGGAACATATATATATATATATATATATATATATATATATATATATATATATATATATATATATATATATATATATATATATATATATATATATGGGTTCCCTTTTTAATTATATAAAAATATATTAATATATAATATTATATATATATATATATATATATATATATTATATTATATATATATATATATATATATATATATATATATATATATATATTATATAAATTTTTTTATATATAGATATATGGGTCTACTTGAAAACACTGGCATGCCAAAACACCGATGATGAGAACACCGAGACCAGAAGATCGACAACTGAGATGACCGACAGTTTAAAAGCCCAACGGTGAGAACACCGACATGTTAAGGTAAGTGTGCGATAGTGACAGACTTTAGGTTTAGGGGCGGGTGTAGTGAGTTAGGTTTAAGGTGCGGGTAAGGTAAGTGTGCGATAGTGACGGATTTTAGGGTTAGGGGTGGGTTAAGTGAGTTAGGGTTAGGGTGCAGGTTAGGTGAGTGTGTGATAGTGACGGATCTTAGGGTTAGGGTTTGGGTTAAGGTTAGTGCATAGATAGTTGTGTATGTAAGGTTTAGTGTAGGTTTGTAAGGTTTTGGTGTGCTTGTGTTGTGTGTGTGTTTTTCAGAAAAGGTATTTGTTTTGTTTTGTTGATTGTGGGGATTGTGGTTTGTCGGGCATGTGAAGTTTCGTGCTTTTAAACTGTTGGTCATCTAGTTGTCGATCTTCCAGTCTCGGTGTTCTTGTCGTTATTGTTTTGGCATGTCGGTGTTTTCAAGTAGACCCATATATATATATATAGATATATATATATATATATATATATATATATATATATATATATATATATATATATATATATATATATATAAAGAGAGAGAGAGAGAGAAAAAAACAGGTGGAAGAGATTCCCACTAGATTTGGCAGGCATGCCCAGATAGGCTGGACTGGGGCATGTGCTTTCTGAGATAAATTAGAACATTGCTATGTAAAGGAAACATCTGGATGCTGAAGTAAAGACTATCCAGGGTACTAGCACTTTTGTGAGTAAATGAGGTAGTACCAATACTTACTTTTACATAAGGCTTAAGAAGTGCAGTTTGTCCTCACATCTTGTCCTGTTTACTGATGTTGTAAGGATGAAAAGTTTGCACAGGTGATTGGGGAGGCAGTCTTTTTTAAGATCATAACTGAAGAGCTTAAAAGAGAGAGAGAGAATGTAGTTCCAAATGACATTGCCAATTTAACTTATTTAACTTGTAGTACATCTCACACTGGTGGTTGTGCCTGGGTATGACTTGACTAGATCAACAGATGCATGATAGACTAGTTCACCTGCTGAGGGCAGGGAGCCATGGTAATGATGTAGAGACTGGCTACGTCTATCCTATTCTCTGGAATAAGCAATGGAGTAGAGCTGAAATCTGTGCTAAATGTATTATTTGCAATTTATATATGTATGTTATGGTGGTTTTCATAAAAATATGTTTAACCATATACAACTAAAAACTGGAAAAATATTGCTGATAACCTCTGCAAGTGAGAAAATAGTACCAGAACTGGTGCTTAAAATTAAAAGTGAATGGAATGGACAAGTTCTCAGACTTCAACTTCACACTGTGCAAGGACATGTTCTGGCTTTGTTAGGTAGACACTAGACATATGATTCAAAAAGCATAAACAGGCAATAGATTATGCCACATAAGCAGTGTGATGTGATGCAAATAAAAGGTACACCACTTGTAACAACAAGAAGGAAATGTAGCTCAGGATATATATACACAGTAAAATATTTTACGATACTATGCTACAGAAACATTCACTGCCCGGGTTTATCAAAGAGGAAAGCCACTTCATTCTGTCAAGCATTATATGCAGCCTAAACTGAATAGAAGGTTACACTGGATATTTTTGTCTGAAGGGCACAGAGGTAAAATGACAACCCAGGCTGGGCCAATGATAAACGAAGACAGGTCTGAAATAAGTGTAGAACCTTTAAATTAATGCTGCAACGCATCTCACAAGAATAACAACAGCCTGTTTAAGAATTCAAAAACATTTGTTTGGCCAAGTAGGTGGAGTGTACTTTGACAAATCAGTCTTGTGACATGAATACTTAGAAATGGGATATAATTTCAGACAATATCAGATAATGAACATATGCACAGTATTTACAGCTGCAATTGTCATTTATTTGTTGATGCCTTACTACCAGCTGTCTGGCAAAAAAAAAAAAAAAAAAGCTTTAGAAAACATTCCACTGACTTGCTATATTTTAGACTGCATCTTACTTTCTGAAAATAATGTCATGCAATCATTGTTTTAAAAATAAATGTGGCAATATACACCAGTAACATGAAAAGTCATCTACTAAAATTTGTAGGTGCTGTGGGGCATTTGATCTACAGAGCTAATATATATATATATATATATATATATATATATATATATATATATATAGTAAAGTTTACTACTAAGAAACTGTCTCTAAAAGAATAGTTCAAAACATTTCTCTAATGTTGTATCTTGAATACAGGTGTTGAGCTTTCTCATCTTTTAGGAAATGTATGCTTCAGATAATCTTTCTACATATGTGTGAAATTGTATTTTCTCTAATTAAATTGAACCAATTCACACAATAACAAAGGTGTCTGTAGCATACCTCTCAACCACCAAATTTATGAAATCTTGACAAAGCAAAAAATAATGTGAGGGTAAGTTCCATAATCAGGGACTTATTTTAAATATTGCTCTTATAAACTTAGAAAGTTGTTAGAATAACAGGTTTTGCTTTAACATGCATTTTCTAAAGGATATAAAGGTTGAATCTCAAATGTATATCATTTAGTGATCAATAATCAACAATTTGACAGAAAAAACAAATTTTATCACAAACAGATTGAAAATATAAGGCAAGATTCTGGACATTCTGTGAAAATCTGGACAGATTAATCTTCGTTAAAAATGTTAGACCACTAAATTAACGAAATTATTGCTATTCTGTGTAACCATATTATGAAGCATTTCTGAAATGGAGAGGTCAGCTTTTTTGATGAATTCTTGGACTTTCTTTCGTGGAAAGCCTTAACAATTCTGAGAATGTGTAATTGAACTATTCAGTAATATTTTTATACATTATCAGACTAACTGCAGAAAGATAATTGTCAATGTATTTGTGCCATTTAAATCACCAATAAAAGAATACTGTACAGGGCCAAATCTTACTTATTTCAAGTGCATATTGCTGGTCAATGGTAAGGTCTAGCCTACAATTACTTTATATACACAGCGACATATGCTCATTCAGTATAGGAGACCCAAAGTATTTCTAGTATCTCCATGAGGCTCAAGGACTTGTCTATGGTTTGAAGGAAACTTGGTATGACAGATTTTGAGAGCCTATTGTCTACTCATATTTTAAAGTAAAAAAAAATCAGCTACAAAAAATGAGGAAGAAACACTGAGGGGACGTTATGCAGCTGTTCAACAAAAAGCAATGCAACCTCCAGACATGATTTCCAGTAACCTACAGGAAGATATAAAACAGCTGCACAAAGAACTGGTTAAAATAAACAAAACACTGATGAAATATATCAAAACAAAAAAGGCTGTAAAAAATTAAAGAAGCTTTAAACAGATATTCAAATGAGGTGATAAAGCTGCAAAACGCAGAGGTTGAAGTGAAGAAAACCCTGGCTGAATATGACACTGCTCAGGAAGAAGAGATGTTTCAAAAAAATAATAGAATTAAAGGACAAAGCATGTAGGGAAAACCTGAGATTTTCAGCTAAACCAGAGAAGCTGACAGTGATGCAGTGGTGCAGCAGTCAGCATTGTCACCTCACAGCAAGAAGTTTTCTGGTTCGATTCTCAGCTGGGGTGCCTTCTGTGTGGAGTCTGCATCTCCTCCCTGCATTCGCTTAGGTTTCCCCCAAGTGCTTCGGTTTCCTCCCACATTCCAAAGTCATGCATTTGGAGTGTTTCTCCCTGGGTTTCTGCTGAAAATGGGCTCTGTCCCAGTTGGACTTTCCTGGTAAACACATGTAAAATAAATAAAGCTGGAAGGAACAGACTGCATTAATTTTATGAAAGCACAAATAAGCAACTGGATTGGTTTTCCACAGCAGGAGATGTCAGTTGAAAGGGCATGTTGTGTCTATGCTTCAAACCTGGCTAGGAGACAGCAACCTCGAGCTTTAATAGTAGAGATGTAATCCTCCCAGCAGACGTAGTTGATTCTGACTAAACTGTGGCAGAAGGACAAAATACTAAAAGTGGGAGACAGCACAATGTTTATGGAGAATTATTACTTATTGTACACCACACAGAATAGGATTAAATTATTTCCACCATTCAGGGAATGTCGAGATGTAAGTGTGAGATTCAAACTGCTGTACCCAGCTGTATTCAAGGTATTTTTCCCTGGAGGGGCAAAATCATTTTTTGATGAAGTACATGTTAAGGAGGAAATATGAATGTTTGTCCAACAAAAAGTGAGCTGGGAAACAGAAGGGGTTTCTGCTTCTTGCTCTTCTGGTAATAAAGATCACAGAGAGACTGTAGTTGTGAAACCTTTTCCAATGTTTCAACAGAAAATGTTCAAGAGAAGGCAGGGAGCATGAGAGTTGACTAGAAGAATCAAGAGTACATTGGAAATGAAGCAGGAAAAGGATTTGGTAGCTGGAGGTGAACAGTAATAAAACCAATAATGTAATATGGGATTACAATGCAATAATTATATTTGTGAAATATGACAGACAAGAAAATTTGGAAATATTGGACTTTTTCAGAATTTGTTGGACTTGTGGGGGACTCTACAGTATATGACCTACTCCATGTCATTAATCTTCAGAAAATGCTTTGGGGAAGGGGAGAGAGGGTATAAAGTTAACTGTAAGTAAAGAAAACATATTTTTCTTAGTACTATTTTTGTGGTGTATGATTTACTTTGTGTGCTATAAAGTAAAGTTATCTCAGTTATTTTTAAGGGTAACTGGGAATGTAAATATGTGCTGCTGTTCTTTTTCTTTTTTTTTTCCTTTCTTTCTCCCTTTTCTCTATCTTCTTGTTCAGTTTTAAGAAACGTAGGCACTGCAATGTAAAAAAATAGACTGGTTAAAAGAGCATGACAAAAAAAATTAATATGTTTTTCTCATTTTTGCATGGGGAAATGACTGGGCTAAAGACATTAGATTGATTTAGTAACGAGTTTTAAAAGAAAGCAAGTAAATGAAAAAGAATATTGAATATTATGAGGCTTTTTTTCTAGCAAATGACTATACACTTAGTTCAATTCTGTATCTGCCCCTCAAGTCACCATGGAAACAATCTGAGAAAGACAAATTGGTTACAGTCTGGTGGAGAGTGATTGGCTGGGGAAAAAAAGAAAAGAGAAACTAACTAGGAGATAATGTTCTCTGAAAGCATTCAGGGGTTTTCCCAGCCGGGAGAGCTATAAAGATGAGACAAAACCAGTTAGCACTTAGTAAAAGCATTGGCTGCATCATGCCTCTTAGCATGGATAACCTTTCTTTTAGGTTAACCCAAGTCCATGAGTGTGGCTGTCAGTTTGGGACATTTGTCCCTATTAGGAAGTTAAAACTTCAATATTTGAAGATGTACATAGTTTTGTGTACTAGTATTAAATTAATAGCTTTGGGGGGTATTGTTTTTTTTTTTTTTTTGAGGGCTTTCAATAAAGCAAAAACCTTTGTTAGATGTGACACAGGCTCAAATGGATATGACAAGAAAAAACTATATAAAAGTTCAACCTGCTGAACAGTGTATGCATGTAACACAAAAGCTGGAACTAGACATTTAACAAAAAGGTATTACAGATAAAAGGTGGAAATAATGCCTTTTTAATACAATGATGCATTCTGTAATGTCTTTAAATGTCAATAGTCTCACAGATAAATACAAAAAAGAAAAACTAGTGAACTATATTAAAAATGTAGAGTGCAAATAGCTATGTTACAGGAGACACATCTGGAAAGAACTTAACATGTGAATTTGATAAAGAAAGGTTTTCAGGATGGTTATTCAGTTGAATATATGGGACAAAGGAAAAGACAAGAACTTATATTAATTGCAAGAGGAGCTCTAATAGTGATAGAAGATGACAAAAAAGATAACAATGATAGATTTGTAGTGCTAAGGGACTACTGGCAAGAGAGGAGGATTACACTGGCATGTATTTATATTCCACCTAAAACTGCTATAATGAAGCTTAAGAAAATTCTGGGAGAAATAATCAATTTTCAGCAAGGAATATTACTTATAAGTAGGGACTGGAATTTGATTTGCAGCAGTAAAGATGTGTCTGGGGGGGCACAGAAGGGAAAGTATAACAAAGGAGGGTAGATTTTTAAAGAAATTTATGAAAATGTTTGGCATGGAAGATATGAACTAAGTAATAGGAGTTTGGAGTGAATTACATATTATTCCCCAAGATATAAACATCGGGCTAGGCTAGACAGAATTTATATTTCACAGGAACACGTGTATTTAATTGAAGGTCTTGACACATACCCAATAACTATTTCAGATAATATGCCAATAATAACTAAAATAAAAACACAGGGTAATCAAATAAAAATGAGAATCTGGAGCTTTCCCACCTATCTGTTGAAAAGAAAGGAATTTAAGGAATATGTAGTGGAGATTATTCAGGAGCTATTCAAGAGGATAGAAATTACTTCTGAAACTATAGCTAGGGAGTGGGATAAAATTAAGCTGGAATTTAGAAATAGGGTGGAAATAAAAGAAAGGGAGCTATGGTTAAGAAGTAAAAATAATTATTTAGAGGGATTGACAAATGTTAAAGTATTGCAGAATAGGGGGAATCTCACAGAACAGGAAGAGGATCAACTGCAGAATGCTAAACAGAAAATAAGGGATTACCTTGGTAATATACACAAGTTTAGAAAGATTGCTATTAAGCAACTGTTTTTTATAATAACACTAGAGTGCAAAAACTTTTAGCACAATGACTCAGGCAACAGAAAGTAGAAAGGGTAGTCACCAAGCTTAGGGCACCTATAACAAGGAAGGTAACAAGAGATCCTGTAGAGGAAATATAAGTATTTAAGAAATTCTATGAAAGTCTGTATAAAGCAGAAAAATATGGAAATTAGGAAAAGATACAAATGGAAATGGTTATGGAAGATTTAAACATGCCAAGGTTAGAAGCAGATGAGGCTCAATTACTGACAGTTAGGATAGGAGGAAATGACATAAAAATTGTGATGTATAACCAATCTATATGAAAGTCTCCAGGAATAGATAGCATTCCTGTGGAAGTTTGGAAGCTAAGAGGAAAAAACTGATAAAGATCTGTACGTTTTTGTTTAATAAGACGAAGAGAAGTACCAACATCTTGGAAGAAAGCAGTGGTAGCTATAATCAGATCCAGCTTCATGCAGGCTCACTTCAATACTAAACCATGATTATAAAGTGTTCATGTCCATAGTGGCTGAAAGAATGGGAACAGAAATGCCAAATTGATAGATATGGATCAATGTGGTTTTGTGGAGGGGAGGAAAACATTTGATAACATTAACAGAACACTGATGACCCAGAGGGAAGCAGAATGTAAAAAAATACCATTTGTTGGTGGTGGGTCTTGATGCAGAGAAAGTATTTGACAGAGTAAGCTGGGACTTTATGAGCAGGGCAATGGAAGCATTTGCATTTCGTGAAAAAATATATAAGGTTGATTAGGAGGACATATGAGGGATCAAAGATGAAAATTAAAGGGGGTGGGATCCTCTCTGATAATTTCTGCTTGAGCAGAGGAACCAGGCAGGGGTGTCTTCTTCCCCCCTTTGTTATTTGTATTATATTTAGAACCATTGGCAAAGAAAATAAGGGACTGGATTTCATTGGTACGGTAGTCAAGAAAAGCTGGCTGTATTTGCAGATAATATTATTTTATACCTGACAAAATCAGAAAGAGACATTACAGTGTTATAGAACATTTTGAGACAGTTTCAGCTCTTTTTTGGGATACAAAATTAATGAAGCTAAAACAAAGGCAATAGCAGTAAATTATGTACCCACACATGAATTGGTTCAGCAATATCCATATTTATGGGGAAGTGATAAAATGAAGTATTTAGGAATATGGATTAAAAATTATTCTGATGTGATATATAAGGATATGTAGGAAGAGACTAAACAAAAGATAATACAAAAACTGAGAAAAATGGAAGCTTTGTTATATGGATATGGATAGTAAGATACAGTCAGTTAACATGTTTTTAGTCCCTTTAGTCTTATACACAGGTCAGGCATATTTTTATCAACCAGAGGAGAAGTTGTGGAAAGCAATTAATAAAGAGCTGAAGGACTTTATCTGGGAGGAGAAAACGCAAGAGTCAAGTGGGATAAGCTGATTCTTCCAGTAGAACAGGGCGGATTGGGATTACCCGACTAGAAGGGGTATTTCAGAGCTACACAGTTAAGGCTCCTATACATAGCACAAGCAGAAAACTATAATTCAAAGTGGAAAGGGATGATGATGAAACAGGGGGGGAGTTCAAAAAACAAGGAGAGACTGGGATTTTGGATGCAGGCCTTTAATGAGAATAACAACAATCATACAGAATATTAAATCTATAAAGTAGCAGAAAATATCCTAAGAACTAAGCCAACACAGAATGGAGAAAGGAAGTCTGCCAATAGGGATGACGGCAATTAGGGATATAGACAAAAGGCAAGAGGGGGCTGGAATTTATTGGAGAAAACTGGCAAAGGAACCAAGGAATTGGGAGCAAATAACTAGAGAGGGAAAGATGACAGAATGGGAAGACTCCAAGAATTTATTTGGACTGCAGGTTAGAGATTGTCTTCCCTACTAAGGATTGATATCAGAGTATAGACAAAGAGAAAGAAATAAAGTCAAAGTAAACTTTAAAATAGTAAAGTAGGGGGGTCCTAAATAGAAGACCAGCACTGGTAGCATTTTTAGTAAAATCTAAAACAGAAGCTGCCATTAAAAAAGGAATAATTAGTACAGCATACAAAATATTGCATGATAACTATAAGAGTTAATCAGAGAAGGTTAGAAAGGATTGGGAAGAGATATTTATAAGCAATTCACAAAGAAACAATGGGAGGATATATGTATGTTTCCCAAATGTGCAACAAAATCTAGAAGATTTGGGTTGTTTGCTTGGAAATGTTTACATAGATATTTTTGTACCCTACGTAGACTCCAGAGAAATTTTTCTTAGGTAGACAGCAAATGTTAGATGTGTGACAGGGAAGAAAGAGGTAATTGAGAACATATTTTCTGGGAGTGTGATGAGTTGGCAGACTTTAAGGATTACATACTGGATGCACTGACTGAGATGCTGGGAGGCCAGATTGGTGTGACAAGGGAGATGATTTTTCTGAGCTATGATGCAAAATCGGAATTGCCTAGACATGGTAAGGCCTTCCTGTGTCTAATTATGGTGGCTCCCAAAAAAGCAATTACTAGAAAATGGAAATCAAAATCTAACCCAATTACACTAGAAGTAGTGAGTATAGTAACAGAGATAAAACAGCTGGAATTGAGATCTTTAGAAAGGAATAGAATCAAACTACATAGGAAAAATGGGAACCATGGGAACAATACATACAGAGGAGGAATGAAGTTTAAAAGAAGGCAGGACTTAAATGAGCTATGTAATGTTTGACTGAAAATGATTGGGTAGATTATAAGTAATGTATAATGTTTGCAGCTGGGAGTGTGATAGTATGGTTTGTGAAGTAAATTGCTTGCAGCTAGGATTGTTTTGTTGTGGTTTGTTTTCATTTAGATAAATGTATGACTGCCTGTGTCGTAACTGATGGTTTAATAAAATGTTTCTCGTTTAAAAAAAGGTCAGGAATTGAATAAGTTATGTAATGTTGCTTAGGTTTTATATATATAGCAATATATGTGAAGTATAATGTTTGTAAACATGAACTTGTTAATATAATATGATTACTTTTATATAAATGTAAATTTGCCTGTGTCACAAGTGATAATTCAATAAAGGTGTTTAAAAAAACACTAATGAAAAAATCTGTGCCGCACAGTTTAAATAAAACATACTGAACATTTTACATCCAGTAGAAAAAATTATTTTTATTCTGAATTTCATTCAGACATTATTACAATATCATTTCCTTGTTGCACTTTCCACTCATCTGTCAAAATTAATGAAAAAAATCTCTGCTGGACAGTCTAAATGATGCATACACTCTGAAAGTTAGCCTAGTACTAACCTATGAACCTATGAACCTATATTAGTAGGCCTGAGCTGTCTGCCCCTTGCCCTACCACCTCCACTTATAATATGAAGTCCACAGGTCCTAGCTGCTGTTCTGGCTTCAGCATCTCTTCCTGTCATCTCTCATTTATCCAGGAATTTAAGAAAAAAATCACAATCATACAATGGCTATGAAGATTCAAATATCTGATTCAATGAGTCACAAAAAGTGTGAAACAAATGCATAATGATTTTACTATGTTTAAATAGCCTCCCAAAAAGAGAACTGTAAAGGATATGGTTGTCTTACTTAACAAATCACTTAGCTTCCTAGTTTTTCTCTAAAAAGTCCACTGGGATTATATGTCAAGAAGCTGGTTGTTCTTTATAAGATTAGCCAGTGCTCAGAACTCCTGGATCATTACTGTGAAGAGCTGTGATACCTCAGCATTCCTCATTCTTTAAAGACGGAATGAATATCTAACAAATATTTTTAGATACTTAGATAACTGGCTCTCGACAGCTAGTCTCACTGTGCTTACCAGAAGTTCCTCTTTTTGTCGTGGCCAGGAACAGCATAAATAAACTTAGGAGACGTGCTTAGGGTCACACCACAAAATAGTACAAACTGACAGGATTCAGTCAGAGGTTTCTAGATTTGTATCCCCCACCTTAACTGCTGTGCCTCAATGTCTATATCTGTAATAACATAGAGCAGACTTTATTATCAAGCATTGCATCTGTAGATCTTCAATTCCAGATATAGACAATTGTAGCTATATAAAATAGTTTTCTATTAGAAACGGATTCAGGAAGTAAAGTCGATTTGTTTTATAATACGTACCTATAATAGAAAGCATTAGAGCACAAGAGCCAATATTAGATTACTTCAACACCATAACTGATCAACCCTCATTTGATACAACATTCAGTTTTCCCAATACTAGCAGTAATTAAATTTATGGTTATGTAGTGTGTTCTACTTTGGAAATTACTTTTCAGTGACTTCTTCAGCTTTACTACAAAAACAGTTCTGGAGGTTCCACTTTTATCTCTTATGTTGCTCAAGAGAAAAGGGCCTTATCTAAGTGATGGTGCAATGCTGATTAAAGATGTCAAGAAAGGCAAAAAAAATCATTAACGATACAAGATGAAGGGATAGAAGATGCCACAACATTACAGGAAAGATCATTTCTTACAGCACTTTCTTTGACAAAGATTTTTAAATCCGGTAGTATTGCTGTGCTCTACTCTGCAGCTCTGTGCAGCTGTAGTACTTCTTGTTTATTTTGACACATGAGCCATTGTAATCGCCTCACAATAGCTACTTTCAAATGTGTTGCTGTATTATAATATTTGGAATTAACTATTTTATCCTGCCTTCCCCTCTCTGTTTCATATCACATAGATGTTAGATTCAATGGGATAACTTATAAAGTATTGGCAGCAGTAGCTGCATCATGTGCATGTTTGTGTGTATGCATATGTAAGTGTGTGTGTGTGTGTGTGTGTGTGTGTGTGTGTGTGTGTGTGTGTGTGTGTGTGTGTGTCTATCTGCCTGTGTGCAAGTGTGCACATGACTGCATATGTGTGTGTGTGTGTGTGTGTGTGTGTGTGTGTGTGTGTGTGTGTGTGTGTGTGTGTGTATGTGCGCATGTGTGTTTGTCTGTCTGTCTGTGTCTGTGTGTGTGCATGCGCAGGTCTGTGTGTATCTGGGCATTAAATGGACTATGCCTCCCAATTTTCTTTGACAAGATTTAACTTTAATCTATATTAAGCAAACCTTGTGGCTCAGATATAGTTAAACAGACCTGAATGGTGATGTCTTCACATTTTTCATGCAAGTAGTGTAACAAGGATTCGTACACCATCAGTTTGACTTTCTGGACTGCACTACCTGGAAGTTTTGTTCTCTCACACCAGGGTTTAAAAATAAACAGCTACATTAATTCTGTACCAGTTTTGCTTATGCTGTTTTCCTTGAACAATTGCCAGGTTTTGCTACAGAGATGGAAGTGTGTGCTTAACCTCCTAGTAGTATTAATGACAGCTTTAATACCCCCACTTTCACTTAACAAAATGAACATTTGTGTTTATACAATTAACAAAGTAGAACATGGTACTGTCTACAAAGTCTAAGGACTCCTTAGATGTCAGCAGCTCATACTATTGAAATAGCATTCAGTGAATGTTCTTCCTGGAGTCCTATTTGTGCAAATGTTGTGTTTTATGCAGGGAAAGGTGGCTTTCACACTTAGAAGAAATCTTTTACCTATTTCACATTGAACTAACCTCACAGTTAGTGGGGTTTTTTTGGCCATGTTGTACTTCAGCAAATAATGTTTGTGTGAGTAACATTTAGTGACTACTGCCTTACATTTGTATTGTGTAACTCTTTGCATTTGACCATTTATGTGTGACCTGCATACTCAATGAAGTGACTCATTCCTACACTGTTTGTGGAATTCTTTATAAGGTAACAGTAAACCAAAATGAAAAAAGTGGACGGGTAAGGAAAAAACAACAAACACACTGTTGAACCCATAAAAGAACGTACTTGCAAGATACCACAATAAGATTTAGCACATTTGTTCTTTAATATAATAATAACTTCCTTCTAAAGGTACAGTCAAATAGAGGCAATCAGAGCAGCAAATTATAAAAGCTTGTTGTCCCCAAGGATGTTATGTCAGTGGTTCAGTGGGTTTCCAGGCATTCTTGTGATTTCACAAGATTGGAAGAGAGTGGGTTCTGTCCCCACAGCAGATGCCTGGGCTTCTTCCTCAGTAATAACCCTGCCATACAGCATGAGGCTAGAACTGCCTTCTGAATGTATACCCTTCGACTGAAATGTTAAACATAGATATTATTTGCCAGAGCTCTACGTAGCTCAGTGGGTTATTAGTTTTAAACTGCAATATAAAACAAATCATATAAATGTTAAAATGCTGGATGCAATACATTCAGATAAGAAACCTATACCTTTAATAACTACAATAATATTGCAGTGAGCATGTACATAGTCTGTTATAATAAGAACTGCAAGCGCATTTCTAATCTATCTCCCCATTTTTTTAGCATTATTCTGTAAGCGACTAGGCTGCTGCTACCATCTACTCCGAAGCTGCCATAACCCAAACCTAACAACAACAATAATTTCTCTACCGGTACTGATATCAACAATCCATTCTTTCTGTTTATATATCCACTTTCTTAATCTTCATATGGAACATATTTCCATGGAACCTGTCCCTAATCATTACCTTTCTTCAACTGAATTTACTCAGTATATTATTTAGAAAAATAAGCATTTTTGCATTTCTTTGATATGATAGTATCTTACTGTTCAATAAAATCTTGTTTATAGCTTAAACTTCAGAAATTAACCCGGCGCCTAAGTATCCATGTGTAGATAAGTATTTTTTTATGTTACAGTAACCGTTTGTTAAACAAAATTTGTTACGTCTAGCTTAATGTTTGAAATATCACTATAATAATTATATAATAATAATATAACACTTACTCTCCATTATGCAGATGAACAAGTTTTGAACTAAACATTCTGTGAAATTCTGCCATCAGTTAGCATTTTCAAAATGCTTGCACTACATTTATTTTGCTCAGCAACAAAGCTAAACCCATCACCAGCATTTTAATATTCCTGAAAAATCATTTGACATTTTCTCATCTCAATGTCACTTGCATATATCTTCTGTTTATTCAAACAGTTCATAATGTCACATAAGTATCAATAGCATTCCATCTTAGTAACACTTAATTTATTCCAAAATATTGAGTCCTAAAAGATAGTGGCACTGATATCCAACCTCGCAAAGAGCCAAACCAAATTGTCACACTAATTTCCTTGTAACTTCCTCTTAAATTAAAAGAAGTACGATGCAGGAAAAAATACAGCAACAGTCTGTAGACCAAAATTTAATAGCAGAGAACAGAGTAGCGCTTTCACCAACAGGCTTTGTCAACTCACAGTTACAGCCATATACTGATGGTTTAAATATAGAGCAGAGAAGCTTTCATTGGTTAACTAATAAAAACAATTAAGGCTTAATTAAATATAATTAGTTAAAACGCAATTTAAAATACAATTTAAAAAACTCATATTATATACTGGCTGTCTACATATATATCTATCTAATAACTATCTACATAAATTCATAAACATATACACATATATATACACAAAAGGAAACATATAACATATTAAATAATACAGCTTACTGGTAATAAAATAACCATTGCTAAAATGTCACCTTTTGTTGTTGTGTATTTTCCTAATTCTTCTTTTCTTAAGGATGGGTTTAATCTGGATTTTATCATTCAATCCTGGTGCCGGTGTGCCCTCAGGCGAATGATCCATCTAAGTTCACACTCTAATATGAAGTTATCAAAATCCCTCCCTAGCACTGGGGTGGATGTGTTGTATAACACGGAAGAGAAAATTATGAGTGGTGCCTGACATATCATGATGTTTGGCAAGTGCATTATGTTCGAATGCTTGCTCATATGGTAGACATGCTCCCTAACCCTCTCTCTGAGCTGTCTACTAGTCTTTCCCACATAAAATGAAGAGCAAGCAGTGCATGTTGCCAAATAAACTAGCCCTTTACTCATACAATCTGTTCCTGTACTAAACATGAATTTCCTATGTGTTACTGGATGCTCAAACACATCACTTGTTTCTATATAGATACACTGGTTGCATCTACTACAAGGAACACTGTTGGTATGTGGTCCAAGTGTAGAGGGAGTACATCTAATACTAGATAGTGAGGGGTAACATAAGATCCTTTTGAGGTTAGGTTTATTACAAAATGTAAAATTGGGCCTCTCCCCCACTAGGTTACCTATCTCATCTTCTAAAAGAAGTGTATCCCAATATTTAGCTATACTTTCCTTCAATATACCAAAATCCTTAGTATAACAAGTTATAAATCTCAAACCTATATCCTTGTTACTTAAAGTAGTACTTTGATTTATATCAATATCAGAAAAATATGGTCGGGCTATGGTATCCCTTTGTTTATATACATCATCAGAAATCAGGTCAAACAGTGTTGTATCATAGCCTCTTTCACTAAACAACAACCAGGTCTTTGTTTGGCCGCGCTTTGCGACTAGAAATGCACATGTATCTACATCAGTTACTAACAATAATGCTGAAAGTGGGGCGTTTAATGCGAACAATGTTATCTCTGATGCTACTACTGTTAATCATGTTTCTCCAGTTATTTTGAATGATAAGAACGGGTCAATAGTTAATAATTTTGATGAGAATATCCAGGTTATTGCAGGAGAGGTAGAAATTATACGAGAGGGAGTTACTGAAGTGTGTAACCCACGGGTTACATTAACTAAAGAAATACCCCTTACACCAGAGGTAGTTGTAAGAAGAAAAACACAGGGTAATAACACAGAGACATCTCTAAATAAACTGAATACCCCTTTCCCCATAGCTGTGCATCAGTCTATGGAAAGAAAGATCCATGAGCAGGGGAAGGCACAAGCGAAAACTACCAGAGAGCGAACACGTTGGTCCCACTCTGAAAAAGATGTGGGACAAGATGGGGGATCGCTAGTTGTTAATTTATCGGATAGAGAACTTAATTTACAAGAAATACAACTTCTTAATAAGGGCCTTAGCTTTGTGCCTTCAAGCAAGGGTGATATCACAGATATGATTATAGATGTTAAGAAATTTGTACGCAACGTACAATTAAAATTAGAATTTAATAGTACTTCTAATGTTGGTTTGCACACTTCCCTCTTTCGTCCTTACAGTACATATATGCCGATATTGCATCCACTATTAGACACTTTTGCGAAACTAGTGGAAAATGATATTTACAAACATTATAATTCCACTAATAATCAAAATAGGAATAGAAGATATTATAAGGACAACAACTAAGGCTCAACGCAATGCTATGATTCTATTAAAGAGAGATGATGAATTAATAGTGAGGCCAGCTGACAAAGGTGGGCCAGTGGTCCTTATGAACCGAATTGACTATGTGAATATCATGACAGATATGTTGAGGGATAGTAAATTCTATGAAACTATAAGTATGTCGATAGTACTGGATAAGGTTTTCATGGTGTATAATATGTTGGATGATTTATTAGCAAGTGGTGACATAGAATTTGAACTATATAGATACCTTAAGATGGACAATCCCTTAATTCCTATTCTTAATGGATTACCAAAATTCATAAAACACTGGTGAACCCACCCATGAGACCCATTGTATCTGGTCAAGGGTGGGTCACTGAAGCACTAGCCTTGTATTTGGAGTATTATTTAGGTCCCCTAGTTCGTGCTAATAATTATATTTGAATAGACAGCAAACAGTTTTTAATTGATCTGTATACATACACTAAGACATTGGAAGAGAATGAACGATTTATTCTTGTTACTATGGATGTAGTGAGTCTTTTCACAGTTATTCCTAATGATGATGGTATTCAGAAAATACAACAATATTTGAGGAAGAATACGGACATGAATGGGGACAGGATTGATTTCCTGACTTTACTTTTGGAGACAGTATTGACTAGTAATATTTTTCTTTTGGGGACACCTTTACATGCAAAAGGAAGTAGCTATGGGCGCTTGTGCCAATAGCTACGCCAACCTGGTCATGGCACAATGGGAAGAGGATTCCTGTTTACATTGGACAACTTTAAGAGGCATATAGGCTTCTATAGGAGGTTTGTGGATGACCTCTTTTTTATTTGGCGGGGAGATGAGTATCAATTGAAAGAATTTTTTGTACAAGTGAATGAATTGTCAGAATATCTTAAATTCACCTTTGTATATTCTTACGAGGGAATCTCTTTCCTTGATGTAAATATAGAGGCTAACCAGTGGTTTATTGAACACCTCTATACATAGAAAAGCCTGTTATAAGAACTCGCTCCTGCATAGGAGCAGTATGCATCCTAGGTTTGTCTTTGACAATGTGGTGAAAGGCCAAATTACAAGGGCATCCAGGTTGAACCCATCTTTGGAAGGGTTCACACAAGAATTAAAATTACTTAGGAATAACTTTAGTGAAAGAGGCTATGATACAACACTGTTTGACCTGATTTCTGATGATGTATATAAACAAAGGGATACCATAGCCCGACCATATTTTTCTGATATTGATATAAATCAAAGTACTACTTTAAGTAACAAGGATATAGGTTTGAGATTTATAACTTGTTATACTAAGGATTTTGGTATATTGAAGGAAAGTATAGCTAAATATTGGGATACACTTCTTTTAGAAGATGAGATAGGTAACCTAGTGGGGGAGAGGCCCAATTTTACATTTTGTAATAAACCTAACCTCAAAAGGATCTTATGTTACCCCTCACTATCTAGTATTAGATGTACTCCCTCTACACTTGGACCACATACCAACAGTGTTCCTTGTAGTAGATGCAACCAGTGTATCTATATAGAAACAAGTGATGTGTTTGAGCATCCAGTAACACATAGGAAATTCATGTTTAGTACAGGAACAGATTGTATGAGTAAAGGGCTAGTTTATTTGGCAACATGCACTGCTTGCTCTTCATTTTATGTGGGAAAGACTAGTAGACAGCTCAGAGAGAGGGTTAGGGAGCATGTCTACCATATGAGCAAGCATTCCGAACATAATGCACTTGCCAAACATCATGATATGTCAGGCACCACTCATAATTTTCTTTTCCGTGTTATACAACACATCCACCCCAGTGCTAGGGGAGGGGATTTTGATAACTTCATATTAGAGTGTGAACTTAGATGGATCATTCGCCTGAGGGCACACCAGGCACCAGGATTGAATGATAAAATCCAGATTAAACCCATCCTTAAGAAAAGAAGAATTAGGAAAATACACAACAACAAAAGGTGACATTTTAGCAATGGTTATTTTATTACCAGTAAGCTGTATTATTTAATATGTTATATGTTTCCCTTTTGTGTATATATATGTGTATATGTTTATGAATTTATGTAGATAGTTATTAGATAGATATATATGTAGACAGCCAGTATATAATATGAGATTTTTAAATTGTATTTTAAATTGCGTTTTAACTAATTATATTTAATTAAGCCTTAATTGTTTTATTAGTTAACCAATGAAAGCTTCTCTGCTCTATATTTAAACCATCAGTATATGGCTGTAACTGTGAGTTGACAAAGCCTGTTGGTGAAAGCGCTACTCTGTTCTCTGCTATTAAATTTTGGTCTACAGACTGTTGCTGTATTTTTTCCTGCATCGTACTTCTTTTAATTTAAGAGGAAGTTACAAGGAAATTAGTGTGACAATTTGGTTTGGCTCTTTGCGAGGTTGGATATCAGTGCCACTATCTTTTAGGACTGTATATATGCCATTGATTGTTTTCGTTTTTATTTGGTGTACTACTGGCATCAGAGTCCTGTTCCGTTTGGTGGTCGTTCTGCTGTTTCTCTATTCCAAAATATTACTGTATGATGACTGCTTATTTTTTACCAAAATTTTGCGATATTGTTCAGTAAAGTTAGTGCTGACATACTAACAGTACTACTCTGTTATGCTGCTATTGAACTAATCTGTGATTCACAGACATGCAACAGCCTCATGGAGCTAAAGTTCATTAGTGACTTATTTGCATGTCTACCTGAATCAAGCACTTAGGTCAATTATTTCCCCGTACCAACCCATGCTGCGCTGCTTCACAGGCATCTACAGAAACATACACAGACACACATACACACACGCACACACGCGCACACACACACACACACACACACACACACACACACAAACACAAACACACACACAACACACACAAATGCACGCACACGCATGCGCACACACACACACAAGCACACACACATTCGACCATACATATGCAGTCAGGCACCAGTGCAATCATGTACAGACACAAGCACTCACACATGCACACACACACACACACACACACACACACACACACACACACACACACACACACACATATATATACACACACATACACACACACACACATACACACGCACACACACACACACACACACACACACACACACACACAAACACTCTTGCACATGCGCTTTACACACACACACACACACACACACACACACACACACACACACACACACAAACACACACACACACATTCTACCATACATATGCAGTCAGACACCAGTACAGTCATACACACACACACACACACACACACATGCGCGCGTGCACATGCTCACAGCCTCACGTGCCTTACCTGTTGTGATGCTTACTGCCCCGTTTTTTCTATAGATAATAATGGCTGAATGCCAAAAAATAGCACATTCAGTTTTACTGCTCTTCCCGAAGTAGTGAAGTAGAACTTGTTTTTGAAGTGCTCTACCAATTTTGGAGTAATTCTCTTGGGTAGAATGCATGGCTAATTTACATTAGCTGCACCCTCGTACTGCCACATTTTCATATTATACAGTCCTCCACAGTAGCACTACAAACTGTGAACATTATAGCTCTACAGTGTTACAGTCTTTAAACTTGACACTTGCAGAGCACTGAGTAACCCAGCCAAAAACAGGGCTGTATGGTGCACTATGTATTTCAGAATGACACCTTTTTTATGAAACTTAGCACTCCTTTATAATAGAATCTTTCCTGTTGTGCAGTGATTAAATGCTTGACTAAGAGCACTTGGCAGAAGGTAGCACTAGTTGAATTATATAACTGTGTTTGGAGTTTGCCCATTTTCTTGTGGTACAGCAACCTCAAAGATGATTAACACCACAACTGCAGAAGTAAAGTCCCCTGCATGAAGATGTGGGGTCTTGCTCCACAGGAAAAAATACCATAACATGAGTCAATTGTCTTGCTTCCAAGCAGTTCACTTTTATGAAAACTTTATAATAGCTAAGAAAGATCCCATAAAGAATCTAAATTTATTGACCATATTAGTGACATTCTTAGCCCAAACAAAACATATAATATCCCTTTAGATATTTTTAACCTCTTACACCACACTATAAGGTAATATATACCTATGAATTTGGTAATAACTTCATCTTCCAACCAGTGCTCCAGTAAGTAAAAAGGGTGAAAAATTAAAGTTTTTTTGCCATCACCACAGACCTTCAATCTTCAACAAGGGCATGCAATTGACCCATTTGTTTCTTCCACCATAGTGCAAGTCAGCCCATTCATTCCCTTGCCAGGGTGGGAGCACCAAGGCCCATTTATTTCCTTATCAGGGTGAGAACCCTGAGACTAATTCTTTCCCTTTGTCAGGTTGAGAGCCCTAAAGCCATTCATTTTGTTATCAAGGTGGAAGCTGTAAGGCCCATTCTTCCCTTGCCAGCGTGATAGCCCCACGGCTCATTCTTTTTATCAGGGTGAGAACCCCAAGGCACGGTCATTTCCTTGTCAGCGTGATAGCCCCAAGGCCCATTCATTCCATTGTCAGGGTGAGAACACCAAGGTCTAGTCATTTCCTTGTCAGAATGAGAGCCCCAAGGCCTATTCACTCCCCTATCAAGGTGACAGCCCCAAGGCCCAGTCATTTTCTTGTCAGAGTGAGAGCCACAAGGCCAATTCATTCCCTTGTCAGGGTGAGAGCCCCAAGGCCCATCCATTCCCTTGTCAGAGTGACAGCCCCAAGGCCTATTCATTTCCCTGTCAGGGTGAGAGCCCCAAAGTGCTCCCATGTCAGGGTCAGAGCCCTAAGGCCTATTCATCATTTGTCAGGGTGACAGCCCTAAAACCTGTCCATTCCCTTGTCAGGGTAGGAGCACTAAAGCACATTCATTCCTTTGTCAGAGTTCATAGGTTCATAGGTTCATAGGTTCATACTAGGCTATCTGCCCAAGGGCATTTATAAGCCTAGCCCATAGTTATGTGGCTTTCGCCACCCCTTTAGTTTGAATAAAAACTATGCCTATCATTTTGCTGTGCCTCTGTCAAGCAGTGACGCTGAAGTAATCCCTGGGGTATATCTGCAATCTCCCATCCATTGGTCAAGATTCCTCTTGAACAAGACCAGAGAGGTGCTCTGCCTCACATGTACGGGGATTTTGTTCCACAGCATAGGGAGTCTCTGGGTGATGAATCTGTCCCTCCAGCACGTTCTATTTATAACCGTGTCAAGGTTTAAGTCTCCGCCCTTGTGGTTCTGAGGGATCTAGATTTTTTGAGGTGAAGCATATTCATCAAATCTGGGTTTGACATGGCCTTATATGTCAGGCACAGGTCACCTCTGAGCAAGCGGTATGAGACTGAATAGAGCTGGAGTTCTTTCAGTCGGGCAGCATAAGACATATTTTTGAGACCCTTTATCCTTTTGGTGAGGAACTTTTGGGGCCTTTTAAGTTGCAGCAGGTGGCTGGTCAGATACATTCGAGCGGGGCATTGTACTCAATCATAGGTCTAATAAGTGATGAGTACAGGGGACGATGACCTCCCTTGATCTAGATGTGAATCCCTTCATGATCAGGTGGGTGATATAGAAGGTTTTCCTAACTACTTTAGCAACATGAGTGTCAAGCGAAGGCTACTGTCAACCTGGGTCCCCAGATCTCTGATGACTTTTCTGTGCTCAGTGGATTGCCACCTATATGGTAGCTAGGGGTAGCCTTGTTTTTCCCAAAGGGTATGACTATGCATTTTTGGCGTTTAACTTCAGGCCATGGCTCTGGCACCAGTTATCCATTTCTGTGAGGCCCTTCTGGAGGATATCTGTGTCAGATGTGTTTTCGACTATGGCCCAGTTTGCAGTCATCTGCAAACTTTGTCAGCCATAACCCTCCTGTGTTTGCTTGTACTTCAGAAAAGTAGATGCCGAACAAGAGTGGACCCAGGACTGAGCCCTGTGGGACACCACTTGTGACAGGCTTTGAGTCTGACATGGCTCCAGCAACTCTGACCCTGTGGGTTCTGTCACTTAGCCAGTTTGCAACCCATCTTGTGATGTATGGGTTTACATTCAAGCTGATGAGTTTTTCGATGATACCTGAGTGGGGTATTGTGTCGAAGGCCTTTGCCAGGTCGAGGTAGGCTGTATGGACTGCCTTTCCCTCATCAATGGCCTTGGTGACTGTCTCGAAAAAGTCAACCAAGTTTAAGAGGCAGGATCTGCCTTTGACAAAGCCAAACTGAGTTGGATCCAAAGTCTGCAAGTTCCCTATGTCTTTATTTATGAGTTCCATTATGATCCTCTCCATGGCTTTGCAGATAAGGCTTGTCAAGCTAATGGGGCGGTAATTTCCAGGGTCTGTGGAGGCACCGCCCTTATGAAGTGGGACCACAGTCGCCGTGCGCCACTCCTTGGGTGCGTATCCTGAGGTGAGGCTAAGATTAAACAGCTGTCCTAACTGTGGGTTTAATTCCTCATTGAGTTCATGAAGCACACAGCCGGGGACACCATCCGGTCCCATGGATGCTGTGTTTTTGCCTTAGTGAGGGCAGTTCTCACCTGGGCGTTGGAGATGTTTGGGGGCTACAATCCTCTGGAATAGATATCTCTCCTTTTGGGGAGGAGAGAAGTTTGCACTGAACCTGTCAGCCAGTATGTTGGCAATGTGTGTAGGTTCAGTAATTTTCACATCATTTTGAACTAATTCTGAGCATATCTGGGAGTTTCCTCCTAGGTTTCTAACATAGCTAAAGAAGGCCTTATGATTCTCTTTAGAGTCCTTGGCGATTTTTCTCTCAAAATTTGCCTTGGATGATTTTATGAGAGCTCTTAGTTTTTACTTATAATGATCAAAGGTGTCTTACCTTTCAAGGATTTTGCTCTATCTTGTAGTAGCTTCCTCCTTTTGTTGTAGAGCTTGTTTATGGCTGGGGTCCACCAGACTGGGCGCTTGCCTTTGGTACAGAGAGTCTTAGTTTTGTTTGGGATTGCCTGATCCATGCAGTCCTGTAGGTGCTGGTAGAAGGCATTTGTAAGTGATTCAGCGGTTTGAGTAATGTTTACCACTGGCTCAGGGGCCTTAAAGGAGACCACACTAGTTTTAGAAGTGTGAAATCGGCTTTTGAGAAGTTTTTCACTGTGGTCTTTTTGTTTCAGGTGGGGGGATGAGGACCTCCAGCGAGATTAGTTTATGATCTGATCTCACCAGTGAGGGGTATACTTCCGGTGTTGAACATTTTGATCCCATGTTCGTGATGATGAGATCAAGTATGTTTTCTCCTCTTGTGGGGATGGTGACTAGTTGTTCCATGGCATTTGAGTTTATGAACTCCAGGAATCTTTGGGTTAGAGTGTTCGGGCTTGAGTAGTGTTCCCAGTCTATATTAGGGTAGTTAAAGTCACCTAGTATGATGGTGTTTGGAGATACATTTACCGCCTCCAATGTTTTCAGGAAGGCCATGTGAGGTTCCTGAGTTTGAGAGGGTGGCCTGTAACATGCTACAAATTGCGGAGCAGTCTTGCCTATGGTTAATTGCACCTGGATGGTCTCCGATGCATCATGCGTTGCCACCAACCTTGAGGTGTGGGTGTCCTTTATGAATATGGACACCCCTCCTTTCTTGGTGTTGTCCGGATTTTGGGGCGGAACGCATGATATGAGGTGAAACCTGTTAGTGCTGGGGTGCTCTCAGGAGCCTTGAACCAGGTTTCTGTCACAGCACAGACATCGATGTTCTCCATATTGAGAAGGGCCTCGAAAGTCGTGCATCTTGAGATTGAGACTTCTGGCATTGAGCAGCATTACCCTTAGTTTTTTCCTTTTGGTGTTCTAGGGTGGTAGGTTTAGAATTTGAGCCTTGCCTAAAAAGGCACTATGGGGTGGCAAGAGCCTTTGCCAATATCCGGAAGCCCAGGGTGACAGGTGCAAGCCGTCCCTTGAAGCAGCGTGGCTTGTCCAGCATGTCATCCCAGGCAGACAGACATTGGATCCCCTTTGAATGACACCAGAATTTAAGCCAATTATTAAAGCTGATCATCTTATCACTGTATTGTGGCATCATTCTAGGTGAAGGTAGGATACTGCTCAAGGTCAGGGTCATACCTGCCTGGGCTACATAATCAGAGAGCTCCTCGATGTCCCTTTTCATGTAGTCCAAGGAGGTACGTCTCAGGTCGTTGACACCAGCGTGGACAATGACTGAGTCGTACTTGTACCTGCTGTTGAGAGACCTGAGTGCTTGCGTTATGTGGCGGATTCTAGCGCCTGACAGGCAGCTTACTGTGACCTTCTCTTTACTCAGTCTGGTGAGCGGGACGTCAGTGTGTCTGACTATGGAATCACCAATGACAAGTGTGTCTGGCATTTTGTTTGGCCTTAAGGACTGTGACTGTTTGACATTCTGACTGTGTGGTCTATGTGTTGCATGTGTTGGGTCGTGAGGTGGTAGTTTGGGTGTCTGCTTTGGTGGCCTCTGCTGTTTTGGTAAATTTTTGATCAGAGCCTCCGAGTATGTCTTTGTGTGAGTATGTGTATGATTTGAAGTTGTGATGGTACCATGTGTGACTGGGTATGTATTGTGTGTGGTTACCTTCTCCTCCTGTCTGGTCTTGCCAGTCCTATGTTGAGAGAGCTCAGCCTCCAGTTTGGCCGTATAGTTGCATCTCTCGCATGTATTTGTGTTTTGTGGGAGAAGGAGAGGATTGTCTGTGTACATGAGGCAGTTGTAACATTGCCTCAATATTCCCAGGTTCACCAGTTGAGCTGGAGAGGACACTAGCAACTGATCCCTCGACATACTAGAAGTAGTAGATAAAGAGACTTTCAAAGGACTCCGGGGAAGTGGGTTTTAGGCTGGTGGGGTACTATCTATAATAAGAGTGCTTTATCAAGGTGCAAGTACTGTAGGAGTAAGTGCTAGGCTTTACAGATAGAGAATAGTCTATTTGGGAATCAAGTAGAGATGAACTTTTCAGTTATAGGATATGCTGGTTAGATCAGCAGTACAGCTCGAGGAAGGTAGTTTTAAGGGAAAATTGGAAGAGTGGAATTTAGATGGCCCAAATAGTTTAACCTTGTTTAACCGCTGCTCTTGTGTGCAACAGTGGTAACTCAGCTAAATCGCTTCACGCGTTTAGCGTGTTTTATAGTAGGGGCTGATGGGAGCTAGGAATTGGCCCAAAATGACCAATGGACTACTAGTTTCTGGCTGAAACTTCACCAAATCAGACAAAAGGCCGCTCAGTGCTTCCCACTCCCACTGGTAAGCAAAGAAACTTCCCTCCTTCCTAATAAGGCAATGGATCAGTAACAGGAACTAAAAACAAAGCCCAGGGATCAGCAACTCTGAAACTGGACTACTCTAGTTCAGTAAGGCGGAAAACAAGAGATTTTTTTGTTTTATTACAGAGACAAGGAAAAAACAGACAGTAATTGCTGTAAATCGGCTAGCGCACTTTAGTGTGTAGCCTACAGAAACAATTTGCAACAATTAGTAACTTAAAGTGCAATAAACAGTGTAAAATGCAGAAATCACTTAAAGTAGCAATAAAACAGGCGAAATGCAGTTGCTAGCTTAAATAACAGTGGGAAAGCCACAAAAATACTTATATCTGGTAGAAAGTCACTCTTTTAGCTCTCTGCTGCTTGGATCACTCTGCAGGCCACCACGAGGATCTGTGCTGAGTTGGTACAAGCTGGAAAATGCGTGTTTAGCGTGTTTTATAGCAGGGGGCTGAAAGGAGCTAGGAATTGGCCCAAAACAACCAATGGACTACTAGTTTCTGGCTGAAACTTCACCAAATCGGACAGAAAGGCTGCTCAGTGCTTCCCACTCCCACTGGTAAGCAAAGAAACTTCCCTCCTCCCTAATAAGGCAATGAATCAGTAACAGGAACTAAAAACAAAGTCCAGGGATCAGCAACTCTGAAACTGGACTTCTCTAGTTCAGTAAGGCAGGAAAACAAGAGATTTTTTTTTTGTTTTATTACAGAGACAAGGAAAACAGACAGTAAATGCTATAAATGCTGTAAATCGGCTAGCGCACTTTAGTGTGTAGCCTACAGAAACAATTTGCAACAATTAGTAACTTAAAGTGCAATAAACAGTGTAAAATGCAGAAATCACTTAAAGTAGCAGTAAAACAGGCGAAATGCAGTCGCTAGCTTAATAACAGTGGAACAGCCACAAAAATACTTATATCTGGTAGAAAGTCACTCTTTTAGCTCTCTGCTGCTTGGATCACTCTGCAGGCCACCACGAGGATCTGTGCTGAGTTGGTACAAGCTGGAAAACGCGTGTTTAGCGTGTTTTATAGCAGGGGCTGAAAGGAGCTAGGAATTGGCCCAAACGACCAATGGACTACTAGTTTCCGGCTGAAGCTTCACCAAATCGGACAGAAAGGCTGCTCAGTGCTTCCCACTCCCACTGGTAAGCAAAGAAACTTCCCTCCTCCCTAATAAGGCAATGGATCAGTAACAGGAACTAAAAACAAAGCCCAGGGATCAGCAACTCTGAAACTGGACTACTCGAGTTCAGTAAGGCGGGAAAACAAGAGATTTTTGTTTTATTACAGAGACAAGGAAAAAAACAGACAGTAAATGCTATAAATGCTGTAAATCGGCTAGCGCACTTTAGTGTGTAGCCTACAGAAACAATTTGCAACAATTAGTAACTTAAAGTGCAATAAACAGTGTAAAATGCAGAAATCACTTAAAGTAGCAGTAAAACAGGCGAAATGCAGTCGCTAGCTTAATAACAGTGGGAAAGCCACAAAAATACTTATATCTGGTAGAAAGTCACTCTTTTAGCTCTCTGCTGCTTGGATCACTCTGCAGGCCACCACGAGGATCTGTGCTGAGTTGGTACAAGCTGGAAAAACGTGGGTTTAGCGTGTTTTATAGCAGGGGGCTGAAAGGAGCTAGGAACTGGCCCAAAACGACCAATGGACTACTAGTTTCTGGCTGAAACTTCACCAAATCGGACAGAAAGGCCGCTCAGTGCTTCCCACTCCCACTGGTAAGCAAAGAAACTTCCCTCCTTCCTAATAAGGCAATGGATCAGTAACAGGAACTAAAAACAAAGCCCAGGGATCAGCAACTCTGAAACTGGACTACTCTAGTTCAGTAAGGCAGGAAAACAAGAGAATTTTTACAGCGACAAGGAAAAAACAGACAGTAAATGCTATAAAACAATTCACATGCAGTGAAAGCTGGCACACTTGAGTATGTAGCAATATTAGTCCACACACAGTATGAAAAAAATGTAATTAAATTAAAAGGACTAAAAGCAAGTGCAGAAAGGGTTTATTAGAAAGAATGCGGTAAAGAGAAGGGACTGGGGGAGTGTCCTAGATCAAATCTACAGTGGGGCGGGCACTGCAAAAGCCACCAAATTTAAACTACATCCAAGAACAGGGAGGGGGGGTGGGGAAGCCAGTTTCAACAGAGCTAGATCTGAGAAATCAGTCCCCAAGTTATAACAACCACAATAAAATGAAGGAAATATACTTAAATCAGCTTATGTCCAGTTGATGTATGCAGACAAATCTCAGTAGCAGCAACTCTACTTAAAATGATTACCAGAGATGTAACCAACACAGGTTTTAAAGTTATCAGAAAACCCCCCAAGCTAATTAACACTTAAAGGAATTTCAGAGCAGTTTAACAACTAGTGCAGAGCTTCAGACACACACACAAGACAGTTTCAACAGAGCTAGATCTGAGAAATCAGTCCCCAAGTTATAACAACCACAATAAAATGAAGGAAATATACTTAAATCAGCTTATGTCCAGTTGATGTATGCAGACAAATCTCAGTAGCAGCAACTCTACTTAAAATGATTACCAGAGATGTAACCAACACAGGTTTTAAAGTTATCAGAAAATCCCCAAGCTAATTAACACTTAAAGGAATTTCAGAGCAGTTTAACAACTAGTGCAGAGCTTCAGACACACACACAAGACAGTTTCAACAGAGCTAGATCTGAGAAATCAGTCCCCAAGTTATAACAACCACAATAAAATGAAGGAAATATACTTAAATCAGCTTATGTCCAGTTGATGTATGCAGACAAATCTCAGTAGCAGCAACTCTACTTAAAATGATTACCAGAGATGTAACCAACACAGGTTTTAAAGTTATCAGAAAACCCCCCAAGCTAATTAACACTTAAAGGAATTTCAGAGCAGTTTAACAACTAGTGCAGAGCTTCAGACACACACACAAGGCAGTTTCAACAGAGCTAGATCTGAGAAATCAGTCCCCAAGTTATAACAACCACAATAAAATGAAGGAAATATACTTAAATCAGCTTATGTCCAGTTGATGTATGCAGACAAATCTCAGTAGCAGCAACTCTACTTAAAATGATTACCAGAGATGTAACCAACACAGGTTTTAAAGTTATCAGAAAACCCCCAAGCTAATTAACACTTAAAGGAATTTCAGAGCAGTTTAACAACTAGTGCAGAGCTTCAGACACACACACAAGACAGTTTCAACAGAGCTAGATCTGAGAAATCAGTCCCCAAGTTATAACAACCACAATAAAATGAAGGAAATATACTTAAATCAGCTTATGTCCAGTTGATGTATGCAGACAAATCTCAGTAGCAGCAACTCTACTTAAAATGATTACCAGAGATGTAACCAACACAGGTTTTAAAGTTATCAGAAAACCCCCAAGCTAATTAACACTTAAAGGAATTTCAGAGCAGTTTAACAACTAGTGCAGAGCTTCAGACACACACACAAGACAGTTTCAACAGAGCTAGATCTGAGAAATCAGTCCCCAAGTTATAACAACCACAATAAAATGAAGGAAATATACTTAAATCAGCTTATGTCCAGTTGATGTATGCAGACAAATCTCAGTAGCAGCAACTCTACTTAAAATGATTACCAGAGATGTAACCAACACAGGTTTTAAAGTTATCAGAACCCCCCAAGCTAATTAACACTTAAAGGAATTTCAGAGCAGTTTAACAACTAGTGCAGAGCTTCAGACACACACACAAGGCAGTTTCAACAGAGCTAGATCTGAGAAATCAGTCCCCAAGTTATAACAACCACAATAAAATGAAGGAAATATACTTAAATCAGCTTATGTCCAGTTGATGTATGCAGACAAATCTCAGTAGCAGCAACTCTACTTAAAATGATTACCAGAGATGTAACCAACACAGGTTTTAAAGTTATCAGAAAACCCCCCAAGCTAATTAACACTTAAAGGAATTTCAGAGCAGTTTAACAACTAGTGCAGAGCTTCAGACACACACACAAGACAGTTTCAACAGAGCTAGATCTGAGAAATCAGTCCCCAAGTTATAACAACCACAATAAAATGAAGGAAATATACTTAAATCAGCTTATGTCCAGTTGATGTATGCAGACAAATCTCAGTAGCAGCAACTCTACTTAAAATGATTCTAGCCTTAAGGCCTATTCATTCCTTTGTCAGGGTGAAAGCCCTAAGGCTTATTCATTCCCGTGTCAGGGTGAGAGCCCCAAGGCCCATGCATTCCCTTTTCAGAGTGACAGCCCCAAGGCCCAGTTATTCCTTTACTATGATGAGAGCCCTAAGACCTATTTATTCCATCAGTGGGGTAAGAACCAAATTACCAATTCATTCAATAGAGGAAGCAAGAATCAGGCATATCAGGCTATCATGCAGGTGAGGCCCTGCTCCTCCCTACCTAACTCTTTCCCCATGACAGCCAGTAGCTTACACAAGTGATACTCACTAGGAGACAGAAGTGTTTCTGCAAGTGGAACCTCTTGGCCTCTTTGACTCCTGCAGTATCCCGGTTTGCCAGATGAAGCCAGAAGTCCAGTAGATCTAGTCACATTCTTGCCTCCTAAGATATGAAAGCTTGTATAGACTATTCATGGCAGCTGACCTCCTGTTAGGCCCTTTCAGCATCCTTAGCCATTAATCAAACATGGGTCACAGGGGCAGAGCTAGGGCTTTGCCCTCTGCACTACACAGCTGACAAGAGTAAAACAAAAGTTTAAATGTCGCCTTCATTACTTCATCTAGTATAGATCCATTCCCTTAATCTGTTTAAGAGATATCCACAATCCCATGTAATCAAATAATTGCAGGTAAAGGAATGTAATAGCTTTTAATCTTTCAAGCTTCACATGAAAATATTTCTTCCACTCCACTTAAACTATTATCCATTTTCTTAGCCTTTGTCCCATAGATCTGACACAGTCTAACCAAATGCATAAACTTCTGCATCTCTCGCTTAACCACATGCTCAGCAAAATATAAACATCACTCATGGTGCTCCACGAAGCTCTAGCATGAAGACATGCAGTAGCATGTAGGGCTAGGTCATGGTCATACTGCATGATAATGAGTCAGTCCAGGGGAGAGGCATGCATTGATTAACCATGTGCTCTCTCCCCTGCAAATGCCTTGAAGAAGGCAGGTACTTGACAAGTGATTCAAGAACTCAGTCAGTCATGTAGAGCAGAACAGCTTGCCCCACCATGTTGCAGTACTGAACAGGGCCAAAAGTCCGTGTTCAGGACTGTGGTACAGGGATCAGGAGGTGGGGGGTCACTAAACACCAAAGATAATATATCTATGAAGTGGATCAATGGCACTGGCATCAGAATTGGAAATGGGGGAGTGGGATGGCACTAAACACTAGCCACCTGGGATAACTCAAAAAGAGTAAAGTGCCACAATTGCACAGCTATTGCTACAGAGATCAGGGGTGAGGGTGTCGCTTTCATGTTAGTACATGAATAAACAAGTCTTTGTGGGTTCTGTTCAAGCAGCTTTATTTTATATAAACACATCTCTATAGAGGCTTACTGACTATGACTTAAGTAACTTATATACAGACTAGCAACTGCGATCATTAATACTCACTCTCTGGCTGCTTCTACAAAATGGCACTAGGGATTGCATGTGTCTGGAATTTATACATGCACATACAGTCTCACATGCTTCTTAAACATATAGCACACACACGTTACACTCTGATAAACATCCTCTCTCTTTGAGAAATAGATCATGCAATTTGTCATGTGATTATTTGGCATGCAGAAATCACAGGTACTCCATAGAAATGCATTATACAATATTAAATACACATATATATAAAATCAAGTCCATGTTGCTGTATATTTCACACTAGGCTTAGAAACTCGTCCCTATTGTGTGACATAAAACTGGGAATTAGATTTAGCAAATGGGACAATTTCTGCAAAATGTTTGACCTGTGGAATGTTCAAATCACTTTCTGGAAAAGAATCAGACTTTTGAATACATTCTGGTCTGGAAACAGTGTCTGACTGATTCTTTGATTTGGAGTCTGCATCACAGAAACAATGACGTGACTGCAGTGATGTTGATTATGGTACTGGAAGAAGATGTCTGCAATTCCTCCTGTACTCCACACCTTTGGAATCTACCAAGTAGGATCTCAGCTTGGCACAGATGCCTGCAATCTGTCTTATTCGATCAAAAGCTTTTGTCGTCTGGACTCGTACTCTCTCTCCTTCCCTCAACGGACAAAGTAATCTGTTCGGTCTGTCATAACTAAATTTCTGGATATTACACTTCTTAAACAATTGAGCCTTGATGGTTTTATTGTTCTTAGGTTTAGGCTGCAACAAACTTGAAGAAAGAGGTAATGTAGTTCTAGTTTGCCTGGAAAGTAGTCTTTGAGCAGGTCAGCCAAGAATATCACCACGGGGTATGTTTCTGAGATTAAGCAAATTCAAGAATACATTGGTATTGTCACACTTTGACTTTTCAAGTAATTGCTTTGCACTCTGAGCTATGCATTCAGCTAGACCATTGGACTGAGAATATTCAGGACTACTAGTGGCATGTGCAAAGTCCTGTTCTTTTGCAAATTTCTGAAACAACTGGCTAGTGAATTGAGTACCATTGTCAGAAAAAAAGTTTGTCTGGACTACCATGAGCTGAGAAATTATGTTTCAACTTAGTAATAACAGTAGTTGAGGTTAAGTTTGGTAGTAGATCAATCTCAAACCAATTTGAATAAAAGTCTACCAAAACTAAGTAGTGTTGATTGTTCCACTCAAAGATATCAGTTGCTACAGTAGACCAAGGTAGTTCAGGAATTGGACTTAGCTGAAGTGGTTCTCTTTGCAAATGTGGTCTAGTACTACTGCATACTGAACAAAAAGAAAGAATTCTATCAATATCTTTTGATAATAAAGGTCAAAATACCAGTTCTAGTGCTCTTCTCTTTGTGGATGTGGATCCTGGGTGACCACGATGCAAAATCTGGATATATTCTTGTTGCAAGGAAGCAGGAACAACAATTTTAGCACCTTTGAAAATAATGCCATCTTCGATCAACAATTCATCTCTGTAAGAAAAATATGCTTGCACCTCAGGTGATACACTAGATTGCTTTGTCGGCCATCCAACATTAATATAGTGATTGAGCTTCTGTGAAATTGAATGAAATTGGATCAGTCTGGGTGTGATCTCTTAACTCATTAAGTCTAGTGGTTGAAAAATTATGCACTGATATCACATCAAAGTCAAAATTCTCTGTTTCACGCTGTTCTGTTGTACTTCTGGGCGATCTATATAAGGTAGCAGCCAGTAAAGAAATTTTCCTTTAGTGTTAACTTCTGGAAGTCTGAATTTGCACTTCAGAGGACTGAGCTTTAAGTTCACGTCACGTGTTCTGTCTAGAACATTCTTGAGGTTTCTGTCATGCTCTACTTCAGCATTGCCTCCAACCAATATATCATCTACTATTATGGCACAAGGATAACCCAAAAAAATTTGTTCCATTGCAAGCTGAAAAACTTCACTTGCAGAATTTATTCCAAATGACATCCTTAGGAATCTGTATCTGACAAATGAAGTACCAAAAGTAGTTGGAAATAAGGATTTGCAATTAAGCAACACTTGCCAAAATTAACTCTTTGCATCCAAAACAGAAAATACAGTGGCATTCGCTATTAGAACTGCAGCTTCTTCGACTGTGCACATTGGATGATACAGTCTCTTTAATGCTTTGTTCAAATCTCTTGGGTCAATGTGTATTCTGATTTCATTTGAGCCTTTTTTGTGAGTGGCTACCATGGACGACACCCATTCAGTTGGTTCTGTGACTGGACAAATCACACCTTGCTGCACCATTTTATCCAAATGAACTTTAACTTTATCTTGCATAGCTATCGGAACTTCTCTTCTTGCTGGTTTGACTACTGGGGTGACCTCTGGGTCTAACTTCATGAAATATACAACTGGAAGTTTGCCCAATTTCTCATCAAAAGCATCAGCATACTCTGAGAAAATGGTTGGGAGAAATTAGAACCCAGAACTGCCACAATAACTGACCCAATAAAGATTACACTGGTTGTCGGACTACGTAGAATAACAAGTTGTAACAGTTCTCGGCCAAATAACATGAAAGTATTACTGAACCTTTGGTCTGAATTTCTTCACCTCCATAAGCAACAAGTCTCGTACTGCTGGTTACATTGAGTTGTTTATTAGTTCTCACTCTTGCAAATGTGTCTGCTGATATAACATTACACTTTGACCCAATGTCTACTTTCAGCTCTGTGGATTTTCCATTAATCCGAACAGTACAAAACACTTCACTTCTTGTTAATAAGTTCACTGCCTCAACTCTTTCACCAAGCACTGATACGCCATCTACATAGAAAGCTGACTGCTTTGGCTCTACTTGATCAACTTGCTTTTTTGTGTGACCTTTCTTTACAAATGTGCGAGGCTTACTTGATTTACAAAACTTTTGGAAATGGTTCCATTTTTTATACTTGTGACATTGCTGACCAAATGCTAAGCACTTCTCTCTTTTAGACTCATAATTGGCACCACAATTGCGACAGTTAACAATAAAGCTAGATTTGGGTTTAGCTGATTCATGTTTGTACTGCACTGAGCTGACGCTGGAGTTTGCAAATTTCTTGGAACTTTCTAGAAAACCTCCTGGCTTCTTTGGAAATCCTGTAGTTTAACAAAATGAGTGCTCATGTGTGTACATCTCTATCTGCATAAGCTACTTGTATGAAAATATCGTACTCTTGCTCAAATATTCTCCAGATCTCTGCAATATTCTTTTCAAACACAAGCGGTAGGGGGTTTCGAAATCTGTCTGCCATAGTAACACATACCAGCGAAGGGGTTTGTGAATAAGCATGAATATACACACATACACATTTGCATATGTTTCTGGCATAAACAGAATGTGTCCAATACCTTTGTGCTTTGAACTTATACTTTCATTGGGCTTATCGAAATTATACAAATAAACAAACTCGTAGCACTTTTGAATAACTGGACTTTGCGAAATAAACTTCTCTGGCTTTTAGATACTTTCAAAATATTATCGGTAAAGGCAGAAATGCTAAAGTCATATACCATCACTTGCTAAAGTCATAATTTTAGGAAATATTCGAGAACTTTACGATGAGACTGAAAAACTGACGAGCCCTGTAATACTCTTGTAATGTCATCTTTTTGCAAGAAACATCTCTTATCAGTGTAAGAAACATGTCAAGCAACTGTACAATACAAATAAATTGAACATCTGTTGCCCAAAACTTAATAACTTTCGAAGTAATTGTACTTTGTGAATAACTGCATACAGCACATTGAAATGTATCCAAAATGGTGGTACCTTGCTAGGAAACTCTTTACAGTACAAGAAGCACTCTGTAATGGTGACACTTTGCGAATAGACACACCCAGCACAAGAAACATTTTCTAGTAATAGCTAAACTTTGACTGCATTGCATGAAATAGTTGCACTTTGCACACAAACTCTTCAAATACGTGCACCATAATAAGCACACACTTTAAGCTCTTTTACACACTCTGAGATACTTTGAATAACTTTAGTTACACCCTAGATACAATATAAAGCCATAGTTATACCCAAACACAGCACTTTGCCAAAACACATACAGTCCCCTTGCTTTATTTTTGCTTAATGTGCCCTTTTCTTTTCTTATTATATTTGTTTTGCTTGTTTAAGCCCTTTTCATGCCCAACATACTTTTCTTGTGCTCGTTTTACTCTAAACATGCCCAACCTTGTCTTAAACACACTCGTTTTACTTTAAACATGCCCAACTTTGTCTTAAACACACTTGTTTTGTTTTAAACATGCTCATTTTTGCTTTACTGTTAATCATTTCATCAAATATATTTATCTTAAACATTTCTTTAGTTAACAAACTTTTCATACTTTCCCATTGTCTGATAATGTGGTTTGCGCCCTTGTAATGCCCATTTTTCCATCTTTTGCATTGAGTAAATAATTACTTTTATTTCTCATTACCTTTGATTCTTTCTGGTTATGTTTGTGCTCTTTTCTCTGTTTTACCTTCGCTGTTGTCTTTGCATCTCATGGCGCAGAATATTCTTCTCTCTTCGATTCTGGTTCTGACACCATGTCACTTTCGTGTTAGTACACGAATAAACGAGTCTTCATGGGTTCTGTTCAAGCAGCTTTATTTTATACAAACACATCACTACAGAGGCTTACTGGCTATAACTTAAATAACTTACATGCAAACTAACAACTGCGATCATGCATGCTCACTTTCTGGCTATTTC
The DNA here is from genome assembly GCF_019279795.1 of Protopterus annectens. Classification (NCBI taxonomy): domain Eukaryota; kingdom Metazoa; phylum Chordata; order Ceratodontiformes; family Protopteridae; genus Protopterus; species Protopterus annectens. The sequence goes on along the minus strand of NC_056725.1, from coordinate 1,692,805,985 downwards.
TATAAAATGGCACTAGGGATTGCACGTGTCTGGAATTTATATGTGCATGTAAAGCCTTGCATGCTTCTTAAAGATATAGCACACACACTTTACACTCTGATCTACAGAGGGGAAACACTAGCCACCAAGGATGTACTTAACCTTCACTCTACAAATGTTACTACAGGGATTGGGGGAGTAACTCAAAAAGAGTAAAGTGCCACAATGGCACAGACAGTAATGCAGGGATCAAGGGTGTAAGGAAACATTATCCACCT